>NC_047082.1:11724806-12024806 GCF_902459465.1 Asterias rubens
AATCATAAGGCTATAAGCCTTGTGAACTTTTCCGAAAAAATCATAAGGCTATCCTTGTGAACTTTTCCGAAAAAATCATAAGGCCCTGTGAACTTTTTTGAAAAAAATCATAACGCCTTGTGAACTTTTCCGAAAAAAATCATAAGGCTATAGCCTTGTGAACTTTTCCGAAAAAAATCATAAGGCTTATAGCCTTGTGAACTTTTCGGAAAAAATCATAAGGCTATAGCCTTGTGAACTTTTTTTTGCAAAAATCATAAGGCTATAGCCTTGTGAACTTTTGAAAAAAATCATAAGGCTATAGCCTTGTGAACTTTTCGGAAAAAATCATAAGGCTATAGCCTTGTGAACCTTTCGGAAAAAATCATAAGGCTATAGCCTTGTGAACTTTGTTGAAAAAATCATAAGGCTATAGCCTTGTGAACTTTTCTGAAAAAAATCATAAGGCTATAGCCTTGTTAACTTTTCGGAAAAAATCATAAGGCTATAGCCTTGTGAACTTTTAGGAAAAAATCATAAGGCTATAGCCTTGTGAACTTTGTTGAAAAAATCATAAGGCTACAGCCTTGTGAACTTTTCCGAAAAAATCATAAGGCCTTGTGAACTTTTGAAAAAAATCATAAGGCTATAGCCTTGTGAACTTTTTTGAAAAAATCATAAGGCTATAGCCTTGTGAACTTTTATGAAAAAATCATAAGGCCTTATGATTTTTTTCGGAAAAAATCATAAGGCTATAGCCTTGTGAACTTTGTTGAAAAAATCATAAGGCTATAGCCTTGTGAACTTTGTTGAAAAAATCATAAGGCTATAGCCTTATGATTTTTTTCGGAAAAGTTCACAAGGCTTATAGCCTTATGATTTTTTCCGAAAAGTTCACAAGGCTATAGCCTTATGATTTTTTTCGGAAAAGTTCACAAGGCTATAGCCTTATGATTTTTTCAAAAAAAAGTTCACAAAAAATCATAAGGCTATAAGCCTTGTGAACTTTTGAAAAAAATCATAAGGCTATAGCCTTGTGAACTTTTTTGAAAAAATCATAAGGCTATAGCCTTGTGAACTTTTCGGAAAAAATCATAAGGCTATAGCCTTGTGAACTTTTATGAAAAAATCATAAGGCCTTATGATTTTTTTCGGAAAAAATCATAAGGCTATAGCCTTGTGAACTTTTGAAAAAAATCATAAGGCTATAGCCTTGTGAACTTTTCGGAAAAAATCATAAGGCTATAGCCTTGTGAACCTTTCGGAAAAAATCATAAGGATATAGCCTTGTGAACTTTGTTGAAAAAATCATAAGGCTATAGCCTTGTGAACTTTTTTGAAAAAATCATAAGGCTATAGCCTTGTGAACTTTTCTGAAAAAAATCATAAGGCCTTGTGAACTTTTCCGAAAAAAATCATAAGGCTATATAAGCCTTGTGAACTTTTCGGAAAAAATCATAAGGCTATAGCCTTGTGAACTTTTCCGAAAAAATCATAAGGCCTTGTGAACTTTTGAAAAAAATCATAAGGCTATGTATAAGCCTTGTGAACTTTTTTGAAAAAATCATAAGGCTATAGCCTTGTGAACTTTTATGAAAAAATCATAAGGCCTTATGATTTTTTTCGGAAAAAATCATAAGGCTATAGCCTTGTGAACTTTTCGGAAAAAATCATAAGGCTATAGCCTTGTGAACTTTTCCGAAAAAAATCATAAGGCTTATAGCCTTGTGAACTTTTCGGAAAAAATCATAAGGCTATAGCCTTGTGAACTTTTTTTTGCAAAAATCATAAGGCTATAGCCTTGTGAACTTTTGAAAAAAATCATAAGGCTATAGCCTTGTGAACTTTTCGGAAAAAATCATAAGGCTATAGCCTTGTGAACTTTGTTGAAAAAATCATAAGGCTATAGCCTTGTGAACTTTTTTGAAAAAATCATAAGGCTTGTGAACTTTTCTGAAAAAAATCATAAGGCCTTGTGAACTTTTCCGAAAAAAATCATAAGGCTATAAGCCTTGTGAACTTTTCGGAAAAAATCATAAGGCTATAGCCTTGTGAACTTTTCCGAAAAAATCATAAGGCCTTGTGAACTTTTGAAAAAAATCATAAGGCTATATATAAGCCTTGTGAACTTTTTTGAAAAAATCATAAGGCTATAGCCTTGTGAACTTTTATGAAAAAATCATAAGGCCTTATGATTTTTTTCGGAAAAAATCATAAGGCTATAGCCTTGTGAACTTTTCGGAAAAAATCATAAGGCTATAGCCTTGTGAACTTTTCGGAAAAAATCATAAGGCTATAGCCTTGTGAACTTTGTTGAAAAAATCATAAGGCTATAGCCTTGTGAACACTTTCTGGAAAAAAATGATAAGTTCACAAGGCTATAGCCTTGTGAACACTTTCTGGAAAAAAATGATAAGTTCACAAGGCTATAGCCTTGTGAACACTTTCTTGAAAATTTTGATAAGTTCACAAGGCTATCCTTGTGCACACTTTCTGGAAAAATTTGATATTTGATATAGCCCTGTGAACACTTTCTGGAAAAAAATGATAAGTTCACAAGGCTATAGCCTTGTGAACACTTTCTTGAAAAATTTTGATAAGTTCACAAGGCTATCCTTGTGCACACTTTCTGGAAAAATTTGATATTGATATAGCCTTGTGAACATTTTCTGGAAAAACTTGAAAAGTTCACAAGGCTATCCTTGTGAACACTTTCTTGAAAAAAATGATAAGTTCACAAGGCTATAGCCTTGTGAACACTTTCTTGAAAAAAATGATAAGTTCACAAGGCTATAGCCTTGTGAACACTTCCTTGAAAAAAATGATAAGTTCACAAGGCTATAGCCTTGTGAACACTTTCTGGAAAAAAATGATAAGTTCACAAGGCTATATAGCCTTGTGAACACTTTCTTGAAAAAAATGATAAGTTCACAATTTGATAAGTTCACAAGGCTATCCTTGTGCACACTTTCTGGAAAAATTTGATATTTGATATATCCTTGTGAACATTTTATCGAAAAACTTGAAAAGTTCACAAGGCTATCCTTGTGAACACTTTCTTGAAAAAAATGATAAGTTCACAAGGCTATAGCTCGAAATTGCTTGGTTTTCCTTTTGCTTTGCGAACTTACACGGTCGGCCATTTATGGGAGTCAAACATTTGAAATGGCCGACCAGGTAAAAATGAAATTCACTCAATTTTGAGGCATATTTGTGTGGATCATTGTATTCTACTTCTAAACCATCTTTCCAACCATTATGCATTTTATAGCAAACGGTTACAAACGCTTTTCAAAGACCAACTCGACCGGTCCAAGGCAACGTGTTCCTTTAAAGGGGAAGGGAATTTTTAATTCTGTGATGCACTCATTGCCAGTGGATATAGAGTTCTCGTGTTGATGGGAAAGTCTCTATTCTAACATTAAAATGGTGTTAATTGTACATTGTCATTCTAGTCAATATCCTTTCAGCTCAAAATTTGTCAACATCCAAAATATGATGACATGACTTTCAGAAAAAATTGGTCTCTACATTTGTGTACAGAATTCACACAACATAGTATCAATCCGCCAAACACTCTTTATTGGTATATTGATATATAATATATCTTGCTATAAAATATTTATGTAAATTTATGCAAATGAATTACTACAAATTTGTTACTACACATTGTTAGACATGTGAACAAAGCAACATAATTCCAACAATAGTTCCAACAATATGTACTCCTTTATAACTATACAAGTTGCATATAAATTGTGCGTAGGCCGGCAATTCCATGGAATATTAGTTGACTTATTTTATTATTATTTTAACACACTCCAGCTGCCGTGGCGATCCTTGTTCTACAAAGTGATACACGAAACAGCCGTCAGATGACTAAAGCACAAAGCTTGCCGTATAACAAACTGCAGCATTAAACGTGTTAAAAAGATAAACTTATTGAACACCACTTATTGAGCTATTGCCATAATGATCTTCCCAAATTATGTTCTAAATTTATTATTATTTTTATTCCATTGCTTCCATAGTATCAGAAAGATAAACATGATATGAAATAATCGTTGCGATTTTAAGGCGGGGGGGGGGGATTGTTTGATAATAAACATCCTATTCCCTGGTTCTTCCAACCAGCATCAATTATTCTTCAATAATAATTAACATGTCTGCCACCAAATATTCACTATTTAGATTGGTAGCATAAGAGGCTTGTCATGAGGAAACCTTTATAGGCAATTGAACTGCAGTGCCTGCTATATGGCCACTAGCACCTGGGTCAGTTCAAACAATATACAATTGTTGCACGCTGTCACGGGGTCCATGGCGTTTTTTTATGGAAAATGGAACCCCGAGGCGAAGTCGAGGGTGCCATTTCCCCTCGATGGTATACAAAACCCATGGACCCCAGTAACAGCGTGCAACAATTGCTTTGTTATACCTTTGTAAAATTGTTATTCCTCTTCTCGAAGTTCTGTTGTCATTTTCAAACATTATTACGACGGACTATTCATTGTTCAATAAGCAGACGAACAAGAAACAATTCCCTCGAACCCGTGGTTGTTTCGTACACAGCGCTGAAAATCGACCAACGCCGGGAACGATCAAGGTGAAGTACGCTTTTCATGTTAATACCCGGCCCGTCGCGAGCCATGTAACATGCGTATTTGGGCACGGCACGTGATTGGTTCTCGACCAATCAAACTTCCCAGTTTGTTACCGAGGTATAACAATGTCAAATGATCCCAAGAATATAACATGTTATGTTAATATAACATAATATAATATAATATAATATAATATAATATAATATAATATAATATAATATAATATAATATTATAATATGTTAACATTCAAAGGTGATTGTTATACCTCTGTGCAAACTGTGAAGTTTGATTGGTCGAGAACCAATCATGTGACGCGCAACAAAAACGCATGTTACATGGCTCGCGACGCGCCGGGTAACATGAAAAGTGATGTACACCGGTGTACATCACCTTGATCGTTCACAGCGTCGGTCGATTTCGCGCTGTGTACGAAACAACCGCGGGTTCGAGGAAGTTGTTTCTCGTTCGTCTGCTTATTAAACAATGAATAGTCCGCCGTAATAATGTTTGAAGATGACAACAAAACTTCGAGAAGAGGAATAACAATTATTCAAAGGTATAACAAAACAATTGTTGCACGTTGTGACTGGGGTCCATGGGTTTTGTACACCCTCGAGGGAAAATGGCACCCTCGGCTTCGCCTCGGGTTCCGTTTTCCCCCTTGGGTGTACAAAACGTCATGGACCCCGTCACAGCGTGCAACAATTGTATAATGGGCTCTCTTGTTTGAGATTGCCTCGAACTGGTTGCCTGCTCATGTGACAACCCCAACAGTGCAAATAATCATGCTTTCACGATTCGTTCTTAAAAGGGCAAGGGCACCAAGGCGTTTTCTCCATGATAAAGGTCATCTCTATAATGAGGACAGTTTTGGAACATATCAAGGGGCTCCAAGGCAACGACCAGGGGCAACGGAGTCAATTACCTCCGTGAAGCACCAGGCCTGTATATTAACATCAAAATGAAATGATTCAATTTTCCGGCATTTGGAGACTTTGGAACGCTTGGTGGCAGCAGACGGGTTAATTTCCATTGTTAACACAGCACTGAGCATGCGCGCAATTCCGAGAACAATAGTAAGTCTGCTGCCTCCTAGTGTCACAAAAGGTCTCCCATTGAAAAGTGCTAATTATTAATCATGTCGGTGCAGTTACATTCGAATCAACATGTTATTCTCAATATACGATCACCAGGGATTTGTAAACCACATTCAGTATAATGTCCATTGTTCAAAGGGGTCACATGACCTGTTTCTATCAAGCACAGCTAGACTTTACTCCAATGGGATACAAGGGAGAGGGGGAGTGGCGTACAAAGGGAACGGGGGGCTCTAGAACCTGTCCCATTCAGAAATTAACATTGCATGGGGTCAACACATCGTACTCGAAATATCTTTCAGAAATTGTCTTCAAATGGCAAATAACTAGTTTCATGTTCAGTTATTTTTTCAAGTGATATTTGAAAAGGTTTAACTCAAATTAATAGAAAAAGTGAAAATTTAAAGCTCCAGTAAAATGCCAGAAATTCAAGATTCCATCTTGTGTACCCTTCAGTCGACGTTGGCACATTTTTTATAAGGGTATTAAACCTTAAAGTAAATGCTGACTGTTAAAGCTTTCAAACAGAAAATCTTGCTTTTATAACGATATAACGTTTGCTTACCTGACATTTTGCAGGACACTGGTCACACGTAATGCAATTAATTTACATGGTATTTTGACTGGTACACTGTCCCCTGCCAAGAGAGTCCGGGTCTAGCTACTTTCGATTCTATCACTTTTATCAGCTCCATTATATCGGGCCACGCCTAGTTTAAAAGCTTAAGCTGACAACATTGCTTAACACATTTCTACTCAGTCAAAGGAGCCGGTCACAGAATGGTACTTTTTACATGGTAATTTTGGCTTGTGATCTTATTCTGGTAAGCAAAATTGTTTTGTGCTACTTTTCGTGCTACTTTTTGTGTGCTTATTCATGAAATCAAATACTGGTTTTCATTACATCAATTCCCCTTTTAATCTGGTCCCCTGTCTTGATCCAATCGAAGTGTGACGTCGGGCTAATTAATTCCCTGCCATGTTCAAACCATGACACCGCCTTGGGATTGTCCGTAAGGGGCGCCCTTCCCTGGGGTTTCCTGCCTCATGGAAGACACCGTAATATTGGAGTTTCTGTCTCTGACGACGAGTGTGTCAGTATTGGACCCTGCAGTGTTATCCTCGTCCTCCTCGGCTGGACACTCGTTGGTGTTGTTCGGCTTTCTAGAGGGCGATGTTCTCGAAGCATGCTCATCATCGTTTGGTGCAGTGTCTGTGTTTAGCGAGCTGAGATTGTCGTATTGGTGAGTCGTGAACTTCTCTAATCCCCGGTCGCCCGAATCCATACCGCCGACTTGTTCAGAAGTATTTGGTTTCAAATCAATATGTTGTGCGTTTACATTCATGCTCCCCTCATGTTGCAGGGGTTGTTGTGGGGGCAATGAGTTAGTCTTGTCCCCAGTCGCTACTATCGTTACCAGAGGATCGTCTTTGTTTTGATTTGCACTTGTTGATGATGATGATGACGGTGGAGCTTGCATTGATTTATTCTCCAACTGGCAGTTCTCCCCCCAGCAGCAATCAGACTGGAGACAGCAACAGGCGTCTCCTTGTCTGTCAGGATACCACATTGACGTCATGGAGGGATCGGAGCGACAACGGCATTGACCGAGACCACCGCTGCTAGCATCCAATCCCACCGCCGTCACTTTCTTCTTCTTGCCCCGTTTTAACCTTGCCGGTGTGGAGCCTGGACTCCGAGGGAGGGGTATGCACTCGTTGGACTTGGACAGAGTGGACGGCGAGATGCTCGGGGAGAGCTCCGTCGGAGAGTCGTCGAGACGGACTCGAATCGGTCCGTTCACGCTGCGAATCGGCGATAGCTTCATCGGCTGTACAAGAATAGATTTGGGTATAGCGCCCCCAGCGCGTAAACTCCCGTTGCTCCCTGCGCTACGCGGAGAGTCTATCTTCGGCAACACCGAGAAAATCGGTACCGGAAAAACGTCAGTGCTGTGCTCAACACAACTTGTAGGGATCACTGGGTTGTTGTGCTTTTTTAAATTCCGCGACGGACTCCCGGATTTACGTTCCGGGCTGTTATTTTTTGAATTCAAAGACAAGTCATTTTTCGCTGCTGTCTCTTTTTCGATGCTTTTTTGAAGGTCGCTTTCGGATATGAATTCCGCTGGTTCGACACTAGTCGGTCCGTGTACGAGTACAACGGGCGACCCCGGAGCGATGCTACCATTGTCATGGTCCGGGGCCACAATAGCTAAAGGTTTTACTCTTGGTGTTTTGATGTTGTTGCTTACCAATTCCTGATCTAAGCATGTTGTCGACTCGTTCGCAGCTGATTTAGGCGTGCGATAGTCGACAGCAGTATGTGAATGAAGCATGAGTGCAGTTCTGTTTTCGTTGTAGAATCTTTCCCTAGCTTCCTCCATAATCCGCTCATGTTCACTCAGAAGATTCTCATTCGCATTGTTCCGTCTCTTGTTCTTCTTATCCTTCGCCTCGCATAGCAACACGCATGCGCACATGATGAGGAACCCACCAAAGCCGATCATGACCGGACCGAAAGTCCGAAACTTGTATAGGTTTTCGTGTAACTGTTCGTTAACGACTACTTCGGTGACGTTGGCGTTCACTACAGTCTGACTAGCGATGTTCATGGCGAAGTACCCGCACACCGTCATGGCTATACTACCTAGGGAGATCATCACACCGACGAAGAGACAACTCGTCACGGTGTTGCAGCAGTGCTTCTGGCAGAACACAGTCCTCTGCTGCTGTTGCTGGACGCCACCAGACTTTGGGGACGAGTGGTTGGATAGTCTACTCGCCCTGGAGGTCGACGAGTGTCGACTTGCCACCGACCCATGCGGGGATTTGGGTGTCGCGTCACCCCCTACCACGGGGCCTGTTGGCAGGATTCCTCGTGGGTCGTCCATCGTTTGAAGCCCGGTTTAACTGTTCCTGGTCGACTTGGTCCGAGTGGGCCGTGGTGATCACGACGACGGATAAGCTCTACACGGGTGGAAGCATTTTCTGGAGAGAAACCAAAACCAAAAACAAAAGAATAAAAATACAAATCAATACTGTAGATTGTAGTTTCGGGAGTGTTTTTGCATATTCCCGCAGTTTCTCGAACACCTAAAATAAGTCAAACAAAACGGGATAGAGCTTTGGTGAATGTGTCCGTCAGTAAGCGTTCAAACCTGATATGAGGCAGACGGGCTCTCCCCCCCCCCCAAAAAAAAAAAAAAAAAAATAAAAAAAAATCCAACGAATTCCAAAGATTCTCAGCACACACTGAAGACACAAGAGTGGGGGGGGGGGGGGGTACACCATGGTCCAAGACTGCGGGACTTGCAATCATTAGGTTGTTGGTTCGAATCCTAATAAGCTAACCGTTGTTTTCACAATGATTATAATAAGTTTGTCGTCTAGTTATCTGAATCACAATTACTTGATTTGTGCAACTCAAAATCATAATATGTTAACCCAATGTTTGTAGGAGAGAGATTGGCTGTTGTCAGCTATATCTCCTTGTGTGCGTTTTTTTATGTCGTGTTTCCTTAAAGCCATTGGACACTTGCGGTACAGAATTTTATTTTCTTTCAGACTTCTTTTGAAATATTGTTCCATGAAATGCTTTACAAGGGTGGGTTTTCCCGTTATATTCTCCCGACTCCGATGACCGATTGAGCCTAAATTTTCACAGGTTTGTTATTTTATATAGAAGTTGTGATACATGAAGTGTGGGCCTTGGACAATACTGTTTTATACCGAAAGTGTCCATGGCTATTACTGGAGTGGAGCGACACTGTGGGTTTTCCCCATGTGTTGTCTATGGGCCCTTTTATTCAAACTTTCCTGTTTAAACATTGTGGGGTGCACCCCACAATGATAATATTTCTTATGTTTTTTTCATCAAATAAACCTCCACAAAATGGGTGCGTTCGTTTAGCTTCCCTAGGTCGACCCCAGTGTGTGTCGGCTTTTTTTTTCCAGGACAAACGTGGGTAATTATCTGCACACGTTCGTCCTGGAAAAAGAAAACGCCACACACTAGGGTCGACCCGGGAAAGCTAAACGAACGCACCCACTGTAGCTCTCGTTCGCCATCTGACAGACACAGGCAGACAGCCGTGTCATATATTGAGCGCTAAACGAGTAAGCTTCATCAACCTTCAAGAGAATTATTTGTGTTAATAATTAAATAAATATGGAACACGTGGTATACCAACCGAGCAAGGGCAGTCTAGATTGGATACCAACTTGATTGTATCAATGGACTGCTGTGATACAAGGTTAAATGGCACAGACGAAAAACCTCCGATAGTAGCAAGTCATCTCTTGGGTTGAAACATATAATCGCTTGGATCTTAATAACACTGGACACTATACAACCTTTATATAAAAAATGTACTCCTATATATGCATGATTTCTAAGTTTATCTCGTCTTTCCGTGGCCTAACAAATACTGTCTGCCTAGCGGTGTAATTGCACTGCTATGACGTCATTACAAGGAAGCGATGACAAGTATAGAGGGTTCCGAATAATGCGTGTACACGATCCGGCTATAATGTCTACACATGAAAGATCTATGATCTAATCCAGCCACAGTCGACTCTCGTTTTGACAGGATCGCTCAGACTAGCCAAATCACCTCTTTTTAAACAGGAACACTATTTTAAGAGGACATCAAAATAATATAAGTCTTGTTTAGCGCACGTTTCTACTGATAGGGGCTGAAGGCGCTTATGGAAAGACATGGAGCAAGGAACAGACATAAACATTCTAATTGACATGTGTATGCATTGTTTAAAGACACTGGACACTATTGGTAATTGTCAAAGACCAGTCTTCTCACTTGCTGTATCTCAACATGTGCATAAAATAACAAACCTGTGAAAATTTGAGCTCAATCGGTCATCGAAGTTGCGAGATAATAATGAAAGAGGAAAAAACACCCTTGTCACACGAAGTTGTGTGCTTTCAGATGCTTGATTTCGAGACCTCAAATTCTAAATCTGAGGTTTCAAAATCAAATTCGTGAAAAAAATAAAGTTTATAGTACCTTTCTGGATTTTACCCATAAACAGTTATATGTGTGTTAGCACTGTATACTCAGTACTTTCCCGAGTTCTTTGAAAACAAATATATACCCCCCCCCCCACCCCTCCATCATGCTCACCCCCACCCTACCTCGGATTCTCAGCCGGGGGGGGGGTGTAGAATTTATCGATCTGTTGTGGCTCATCCTCATTACTACACCGCTCGGCTAAGTCGCATCTCTCATCAGATCGATAGTTGTGACGTGGAAAGCTTTGATTCTTTCCCTATAGGGAGAGGCACTAGCACTATATATACATGTAGACATTTATTTCAGGGAATAACCGTAATCAGAGCATTGCATTATACTTTTCCCCTAAAACCCTTTTGATGACGATGCCACCATATTGATCGTGTTCCCTGTATCAAACAGCGGTAATGGATGCCAGTACTCATTGTGCAAATATGCACCAGACTAGTTGCCCTTCAAGCCTCGATTGGGTTACATCGATTTGAATGAGAAGAAATCAAGATGGCCGCACCCTCATCGTGGGACTATAGGCTACGTTATCTATTTCCTTTGTGTTTTGCACGTAAAAGAACCAAATGCACTACCGGTTCGTTCAAGAAACAACACTCATTGTGTTACCGCAAACATCTCTTTTCAAAGTGGTTGGAAACGTAGCTTTAAAGATAGAATATAATGATCCACAAATTTATGCCTCAAAATTATGTGGTTTTCCTTTTACTTCGTGAACTAACATGGTCCGAATTTTGGGGAGTCAACACGTGTTATATTATATGGAGACCGAGCTCACAAAGTTGACCACATTGTTTCTGGCAGTGCCTGCCGAGTGCGCCACAGTACCGTGTAAACCCTCATAAGATGATATCGGTCGCGTAATTCATAAAATCTTTAAAGCTTGTCTAAATAAGTGTGTATATTTGTTCGGATGGGACGTAAAGTCGTAGGTGCCGTGTTTTGTGTAATGCAAGTAAAAGAACCAAGTTACACTAATTTATCACCAGATAAGGGGTTTGCCCCCGGTGTCTGGTAATGGCTGCTGCGCCACAACACCAGTACCTGTAAACCTTATTGTGGTTTAAATAAAATATAGTCTCATTTATAATTAAACAGTGCGTAAACATGTGTAGATTGTTTTATCTGTGCCTTGCTCTATGTCTGTCCAAGCGCCTTCAGCCCCTATCAGTAGAAACGTGCGCTAAACAATACTTATCTTATGTTGATGTCCTCTTAAAACAGCGTTCCTGTTTAAAAAGAGGTGATTTGGCCAGTCCGAGCGATCCTCTCAAAACGAGAGTCGACTGTGGCTGGATTAGATCATAGATGCTTCATGTGTAGACATATAGCCGGATCGTGTACACGCATTATTCGGAACCCTCTATACTTGTCATCGCTTCCTTGTAATGACGTCATAGCAGTGCAATTACCCCACTAGGCAGACAGTATTTTATAGGCCCACGGAAAGACGAGATTAACTTAGAAATCATGCGTATATAGGGGTACATTTTTTATAGAAAGGTTGTATCTACATCTCTCTTCATTATGGCCTGTGTCAGCACTTCCAGAACCTGTAGAGTTTTTCCAAATTGTTTTTAATTTATCTGTTGATAAAGATTGGCCCTTTTCTTAATTTCTATATTTTTTTAAACTCAAATGTGCACTTCCAAATAATCTTGCTACATATAAATAGGTTTTTCTTAACATATACATATTTATTTTGCTCTTAATATTTATTATATTTTCCAAAGTTTAACTTTACTGTTTTTAAATGTTTGTTAAAGATTCTACTCCTATTTTAAGATTGGATTGATAGGCTTTCGAGTCACAGTGGTTAGGTTCACTTTTATTAATCCTGGCCATCTTAGAATGGTCTTGTCCTGTCTGTTTTTATAATTGTCTTGCTTGATTGCCAGTGCTCTGTCTCACTCAATCATTGGTTTACAATTGTTCTAGATGTCTTAAGTTTACATTCATTGATCTTATACTGTTATATTTCTTTATTTATATTTCAATATTGTATCTTGTACTGTTTGTTGAAATCTTGGCCGAATAAATAATAATAATAATAATAATAAGTCTATGGATGGTCGTTTCAAGATGAAATAAAAACCTGTTTTGCAGATGTTTTTGAAACTACTGGTTGATTGTAATGTTAACGGGGAAGGTATACGTTTGGTAATCACTCTAAAAGTTAAAGGCAGTGGACATTATTGGTAATTACTCAAAATAATTATTAGCATAAAACCTTTCTTGGTGACGAGTAATGGGGAGAGGTTGATGGTATAAAACATTGTGAGGAACGGCTCCCTCTGAAGTGGCATAGTTTTCGAGGAAGAAGTAATTTTCCATGAATTTGAATTGGAGACCTCAGATTTAGAACTTGAGGTCTCGAAATCATCTAAATGCACACAACTTCGTGTGACAAGGGTGTTTTCTTCTTTCATTATTATCTCGCAACTTTGATGACCGATTGAGCTCAATTTTTCACAGGTTAGTTATTTTATGCATATGTTGAGATACACCAACTGTGATCAAGGCTAGTCTTTGACAATTACCAATAGTGTCCACTGCCTTTAATGGCAATTGCAGCTTCCGATGGTATAAAGCATGTTGAGAAAACATTTCATTTTGAAAGTAATGGTTTTGTAAAAAAGATATTAGTTTTTATCCCACGACATTTGAATCTGAGAAGCGTTACTGCAGTAACACTTCATTAGATTGTGTACTTCCCATTCGGGATTATCTTTTCTGCACTCTTAAAGCCCTTATACAATTTCGGAACAGAAAAAAATAAAAGATCACAGATTTACAAATAACTTACAGGGTTTACAAAAGGTAATGGTGAAAGACTTCTCTTGAAATATTATTCCATGAAATGCTTTACTTTTTGAGAAAACATTAAAACAATTATCAATTCTCGACATTGAAACTTACGGATTTATCTTAAACACATGTCATGACACGGCAAAACGTGTGGATACAGGGGTGGGTTTTCCCCGTTATTTTCTCCCTACTCCGATGACCGATTGAGCCTAAATTTTCACAGGTTTGTTATGTTATACATTAGTTGTGATACACGAAGTGTGGGCCTTTGGACAATATGTTTACCGAAAGTGTCCAATGGCTTTAAATGAAGAAGAAAAAGAAGAATGCCGCAAAGTTTTCCCGTTCCCTTTGAACCATCTAGTTGAACCCTCTACTCAACAGTCAAGTCTTCAAAATAGGACAAGTCTCAGTAGAGTATGGTGAACCATACAGTGTAACGGGTGCTGCCTCAAGTTAGAGGTCATCTCCCTATAGCTAGCCACCCTCAGACGACCGCCCATCCCAGTGCACCTGAGACCATTGGGAATATGTTACTGACTGTACTTACTCGCTAACTTACCTCGTCTTCTTTCCATAGCAAAACCTTTCTTCACTTTGTGTTCAAGTCAGCCCCAAGCTCATCCAAATTGAATCCCTTTATCAAGGAGGTCTCTTCTACAAATATTAGTTCACCAAAGTGGTTTTCTTAAAGTGAGCACTGCCACAACATCTGCGACTCGATTTCTATCCTAGGAGTTATAAAATAGCCTGAACATCTGACGTCACACTTCGAGGCTCGTGAAGTACGCCAGCAGACACCAGCCGTGAGCGTACATCAGGATCCGTATACAAAAGCACCTTTGACCTCATTTTGTACATGTAAAACAGACGACTGAAAGAGCTGTCAAACATCACCTCGGACCAATCAAAATACAGCTATGGAAAGCTTATGCCACTGCGCGTTTATCAAATGAAATAATTGTCCAATGAAATCACTGGGACTGTAACACCAGTGCCTCACGTTATCCCTGCAGAAAACTACAGTGGGCCGCTACAAACAACACGACAACACAGCGAGTTGAGTAACGGCACTGAAGACGCCAGAAGGTCACGTAACAATGTAAAGACATTGTACCTTCAGAAGCTCTTTGGTATAATCTCCTTTGACGCAACAGTGGCTCCCAAACAATACCTCAATGCTTTGAATGCGATTAAAAAGATCAATGAGTTGAAATCCAAGGTATGCTAATCTGAAACAGATTAGAGCTAATTTTGTTAAGAGGCAATCTTGCGAAGAGAAGTACGACCGTAGTGAAAGTAGTAGCCTTTTGTCAAGGCCCTTGGTGGCTTGGGCAGCTGCATTAATTGTCACTTGACTCGCGCAATGGTCTGCTCCCCATCCGGTCGTTTTGGGATGCCAGCCTTTCGAGCCACAAATGCCTTGACAAAAGGCTAAAGTGACAGACAATCTGACGTCACGTTTCAAATGTTGTTATATTGGGTGCTTTCGTTTAGCTTCCCTGGGTCGACCCCGTTGTGTTGCATTTTTTTTTCCGGGACGAACGTGTGCCGATATCTACCAACGTTCGTCCTGGAAAAAGAACCTGCCACACACCGGGGTCGACCCAGGGGAGCTTAACGAACGCACCCAATATTAGGGAGGTTTAGCTGCACGTTACGCGAGCAAAAACGTGAACGTAAACTTCAAAAATGTGTGTTGTTAAAATCTAACGTTTTAAACATACGTGGAATTACCGTTTCTCACGTCAGGTACATACGTGCAGACGTGAGCATGCAATATACCTTAAAGCCGGCCTCAGGTCGACCTACGATTTTCTTGCGCCCGCAACAAACCGTCGGCAACGCGCAGACAAAATATGATGAGGTCAAAACAACTGTGAGAAATCGTGCTCCTGCGATTGGTTCCCGACCGTCGGGAAAACGTCTTTTTCCGATTGTCTTAAAATCGTCGCAGTTAGGCTCAGGGCACAATTTCATAGAGTTGCTTAAGCACGAAAAGATGCTAAGCACAACACAATTATGCTTACCAGAATAAGGTAACCACACAAACTACCATGTCACATGTACCATTCTGATTGGTACCCTGCTCATTTCTGCTTAGCAGAGAGTTGCTGGGCAATATTTTCTGCTTAAGCAGCTCTATGAAATTGGGCCCGCGTCGTAAATAATCGCCGACTGAAAAGTTCCCGATGCACAGTGGTTTAAGACCCAGACATCAGGTCCGATTTTTTTTTCTGGGATAACTACAAATCTTTGGTGACTTGAACAAGAAGAACTAATTTGTTGAAGAATTTTTATTTTTTTGAAATTTATGACCCTGGTTTTTTAAGGATTTGTAGTTCGTATATTGTGACATACGTTTATATTCAGCAAAAATCACAAACCCTTTATGTTAAAAAAAATACCAGGGTAGGCATATACAAATTTTTTGAGAAAACAAATATTGTTTTTAAATTACCTGTATAAGTGACCTTTCGCACTGTAGAAAATTAAATACGGACCGAAGTTTTGATGATACGGCAAAAATGCTTTGAAATCTTCGACTAAAATGTCACAAAATGCTACTTATAAAAAAAAATACCGCCACACATCTTTAAAATAAGCCATAAAGGGCCTGGACGAAATGCTAAAAATATGTAATAGATTAGTAAAGTAACCATTCGTTGTGGCTAGAAATTCACGGTAAATTAGCGAAAATGAGTTTTTATTCCTGAAAATGAGAATTTTCAAAAAAGCAATTGTTTACATCGCAAAATTAAGGAAAATAAACAAAAATCAAATCGTTGGATATTTTCCCAATCGGGCACCAACGGCCAACATATTTTTTGTATTTGTTTCCATAAAATGATAGAGTGACTACTTAGCTTTGAAAATAAAATAGCGCCGAAATCCCGCAAGATCGCCTTCACTCCCAAAAACTAAGTTTTCAGAACGCTGTTTTTAACCAAAAACATCGTGTACATTAACATTACACACGGAAGATATAGCGCCCTCTGTTGACTTCAAAACCACATCATCAAAATTGTCACAATAATTCGTGAATCACGACACGGATCGATAAATTGTGGATTATTTTAATGGACAACCACGTTTTATCTACCTAAAGATGACATTGAGACATGCTTGAGATATTATAAAGGTATTTTTGACCGATTATGAAGGTATTTTGACCGATTATTGTACAGAAACTTGTCGATGTCGGGGTCACATAGGGTTTTAAACCACTGTGCGATGGTCTTATCTCAGGTGCAGTGTGATCCTGAAAAGTCAGTCGCTGACTGTTTTTTGTTGGCCGGCTTAAGTGGCGACATCACCCGGAAATGACACAATTTCTGACATTCATGTTCACGTTCCCGCGAACTTACCCCACACATGGTGTGAACATACATTATTTATTTGCTTATCATCCAACGGCAATTAGCGTCAATAGAATGTTGAATATGAAACGAGAAGAAATGTTCAGTTTTAGATGTTGGAGGTAAACACCAAAAAGGGGAAAACTCAACCAATCGGGTTTGAGGCGGGAATCAAACTGGGCCCACAGAGGTAAAAGGGAAACAAACCACCAATGAGCCAGCCTGATTCCCTGTTTTTGTTGTAACTACAAACCGATCACCAACGATTAGTCGATGAGTGTTTCAGAACCAAATAGTAGACAGTTTAGAAAGGCCTTATTATTAGCACAGGAAGCAACGACTTGGTTCATTTTAAAAGGTATACATCTATTCTTTTGCCCGCCCTAGGGGGGGGACAATTTTAATGGGTAGAGGAAAATTAATTAGTTATTAATGTTTACAAAAAATGATAAAAAAGCCTACGACACCCGGTATTCCCTAGTGGTCTCCCATCTCAGTACTGACCGGGCTCGACGTTGCTTAATATCGGTGATCGGACGAGAACCGGTGTATTCAACGTAGTATGGTCGTAGGCGATGAAGAGTAATATTTTTACGTATTTATAACTTTTTTTGTGATGACGGATTATGAATAACTCAAAGTAAACTTGTTGCAAAATGTTCACATGTGGCATGAAAAAAAATACAAAAGGCAAATCATAACGTATGAGCCCATTGGGCCTGCATTAAGCACAAATATAATCGTGATAAATCCTCATGCGGAAAGACTAGCATGAAATTTCTTCCTTGATAAAAACAGGATTACCAACCAAATTTCCATTGTGGCATATTGCTTGTTACCGGTGTTCAGCTGTTGTTTGCTTATCATGAAAATCACGTGGAAATGTTGTTGGTAATCCTGTTTTTATCAAGGCAAACATTTTATGCTAAGCAAATTTGTGCGTAGCAGCTCTATGGTATTGGGCCCAGGTAAATTGCCATTGTGAACATTATTTACCAAGTAGGCCTCGATTACCGAAAACAATGGGTTCTCCTAGTCAGTCTGCTGCCACCTAGCGTCCCAAAGTCTCACATTCATTGGTTTGAACTCGTTTGCATGAAGTGGGCGTGGCTTATTTCGGAATTAGGCGACTCTTAGGAACAACATAATTGATTATAAAAACATTCCCTGGAAAATTTGTACAGGAAGCAAATTTATACAAGCTTTCCATGAACTTTGATCGAACACACTGCCATACCTTTTTGTTTTCTGTTTGGACTACTTCTTGTTATTCATCCTTGGTCTTTCTCCTATGTTCTTTTGTTTTGCTTGTCTTTGTCAACCAACATAATTACATTGTGTTACACCTTTAAAATGAAAAATTGTAAATGACGAATTTGAATAATTCATTTAACATTATTATACAATCAAAAAGCCCGTAAATTGCTCCTTCCTGCCCTTACACTAAGATAACAATCACATCGTTCTTTAATCTGAGGCAATACTATCCCTAAGTGGCATGCTCTCTGTCAACTTACAAAACCGAGTCGGTGGAATGGGTCTCGTAGCTTCAATGTCTTATCAGTAGAGAATTTAAAGGTAAGAAGGAGCGAAGGGGTTGGATAAAGACGAAAAGCACGATAGCTCTGGATAAATATCCCCAGACACTTCCGTCTTATTCTCCATTCCTATAGTGAATTTATGCTCGATTATTTTTGGGGGGTAAGATGCAAGATGCAACCAGAAAGTATATAAAGTTATATAAAGGCAGAAAATACTGTTTGACAAAATGAACTTTCCGAAGCAAAATTTTAGTGGGGACACCAGCAACGACAATGCAAACCAAAAATAATGTAATTTTGTGTGGTAACTTATTTCTGGAAAGGGGCCCATGGTATTAAAAAAGCTGTCCATAAGGCAGAAAATACTGCTTGACAAATTTCTTCGCTTAGCAAAAAAATTAGTGGGCACCAGCCACAACAATTATGCAAACTTAATGTACATTTGGCTGGTAACTTATTTCTGGTAAACAACTTGGTAAGCAACAAATGTCTTTGCTTGGCAAAAATTTAGTGGGTACCAGCCACAACAATTATGCAAACTTAATGTACATTTGGCTGGTAACTTATTTCTGGTAAGCAACTTGGTAAGCAACAAATGTCTTTGCTTGGCAAAAATTTAGTGGGTACCAGCCACAACAATTATGAAACTTAATGTAAATTTGGCTGGTAACTTATTTTTGGTAAGCAATTTGGTAAGCAACAAAATGTCTTTGCTTGGCAAAAATTTAGTGGGTACCAGCCACAACAATTTTGCAAACTTAATATAAGTTTGGCCTGGTAACTTATTTCTGGTAAGCAGTTTATGTACTAACACTAACAGGCTTTTTGATTATTGGGCCCTGGGTTGTTGATGAGACTGTACTACTGTGGGTGTCCAATATAAACTGAAATGGAGGGGAGCGAGAATAAGGGACGGAGGGGCGAGTCAACAAGACTGCGTAGCTATAATGCCTGGAAGAAAGGTTGAGTTTATACTGATCTAGACGGGGGGGGGGGGGGCCATGTAAGACAGCTGCAGGGTTACACTGGGAAAACTTTCAAAGAACTCCAGGGACCGTTTTCCAATATTGGTCTACTCCTGCTTTGGCCAGGTTTATCAATAATGGGGCGGTGTTTGTGCTTGTGGTCATGGACAAAAAGGACTCCACACTCGTAGGCATACTCAAAATGCAGGCCACAATATTATCAATTACCCTGCAGCAGATAAATGAATAATGGACAGCAGTGTATATAGTCCCGAACCCATTCCATGAAGTGGGGGACTAGGGTAAAATATAGTACGCTAAGTACGCTAAGAGCAGCCTGTGCGGGTCCAAGAAGCCAATCAGCTCATACCTCTAATAGAGATCAGTGGCACAAGGCTCACTATAGTTATGGATCGTGACATTGGGTGCGTTCGATTAGCTTCCCTGGGTCTACTCCGCGGTGCATGCTTTATTCGGGTGAGCCCCTGACGAGAGCTAGTCGAACGATCACCTAGCCTCTCGTGGTGAAGTCATGCACCTCGGGTCACCCCAAGTGACCCACTCGATAAGCAGGGCACTGGGAGTTGACCCGGGTGAGCCCCTGGAATGACGTCAAAACTATTCAAACGTACCGGGGGCAGACCGGGGTCTACACAGGGAAGCTTAACGGACGCACCCCATTGATAAAGCGACATTTTTGGACGCTTGGTGGCAGTAGACTTACCAGGTAAAATCCATTAATCTCGGCAATGTGCACACGCGCAGACCTACGTAAAAGTATGTTTGTTTTTTAGTAAAAATTACGTCAACTACTTCAGACATGCCCATACTGAAACAGCTTTGATCCAGTACTGAAAATGCAATAAGTCGTGTATAATGCACAACGGGTTTACATGTCCTTTGCTATGCAATTAACCAACAGCAAACTTCTCCTTTAATTAGCTTATTAGATAACACACAACGCAGTCATGTATGGGTTTACTTATAGACCAATTTCACGCTCTTTAATCCAATAAACCAGGGCTCACTGCTGAGATATAAATAAATGGATTCCTTCATCACATGAATTAAAATAGACTACGCGTTTGGTTGACAGATTTCGCTGGCCCATAGCTAGTTGTATTACGTTGTGTTGTCAAGTTGTAATTGCAAAACGAGTGAAGACGAAACATTGATTAGCAAACACCGGGAAACAACTATTAATTAAATCTAAAGCTCTAACTACCATCCTACCATCATCATTCAAAGTAGGCTACTGACATGTACAGTTCAGAACCTTCTAGGATGCATCATATGCATTGAGTGCATCACTATTCCCAGCACACAAGTATCTCCACAATGCACCAATATGCCCGGCCCAAGGACCTAGGTATTCAGAAAGTTACATTCATTCATTTTGACCCTATCGTGAATAACGCCAGATACCGGCCTTTACCTGGCTGCCAGATGCACCTTTGACCTTACATACGAATATTCTGTGGATAGGTATACTGTGTGTTAACAAAGTGTGGACCTCGGAACTAAAGAGGTTGCTGGCCTTTACCTGGCTGCCAGATGCACCTCTGACCTCACATGCCATACAACGGTGTATGTCTACTATAATGTGAACTATCACGGTCGGCCATTTATTTGACTCCCATAAATGGCCGACCGTGTTAGTCGACAGGGTAAAAAGAAAACCACGCAATTTCGAGGCATATTTGTGTAGATCATTGTATTCTACTTTTACAATATCTTTTTCAAAGACCAACTCAACCGATCCAAGGCAACGTGTTCCTTTAAGCATACTTTTACAATGTGTGGATCTGATATCTAAAGAGGTCCACACAGTGTGTGGACTTTTGAAACACAATGTGGACTTGCACAACTCCATACACTGTTTAGCGTTGAAGAATATGTTTTTTTTTACGCAGAAGGTACAAAGGATTGTCCACAGAGTGTAATGCAACACGGAGTGTATGCAATGTCACAGATAAGAGCAAATTTTTGTTTATAACGTGGGAAACAAACAGCGCTCTCTGCCATTTGTTTCTGCGGGTATAGACTGCCTGCCACTGGTCCTGAAAGCCCAACCTGACATTTTTCATAAGGAAAAAAACAGCATCTAAAAACGGGCCTGTTTTAATAGTAAATAAAGCCTTTTCAACCTCATTCACAGGGGTGATCGATCGAAATGGTTGAGACCTCTTGCCATTGGCCACCACGCCGAGGCCACGCATAACTCTCAGCCAATGATAGGGATTCCCATCTGAGTCACACTTTAAGGCTCATGGATAACGCCAGACACCAGCCTGACCGGATGTTGCCAGATGTACCTTTTCACATTCATTTCACACGGAGACTCCCAGTCAATTCACACGACTATACCCATTATAATGGCGCTGTTTGTGATAATGACGTCACCCCGTCACAAGCAAGGGGCCCAATCGGCTGACAGTTCCCTAAACCAATTACGCTTTAAAATATTGGGCACTGTCTTCATCAGACAGCGATATAGAGGGTGTCGCTTCCTCATTTTAGCTTCAAAAACATGAAAGGCTAGGGGCTACATTATGGAACATGTTTTTTCCTTTTCAAGTTATACAATGTGGTACATAACACGATGTTTATTTGAAATGATTGTAGGTCTGCTGCCCTCTAGTGGCAGAGCTTTCAAAAAGTCTCCCATTACAATATGCGCTGAGTAAGGATGAACATGCAACCAAAGAGCAACACTTGTTTAAAGGCATTATGCTCCTTTATAACTTAATAAGCCTGCACTAATTTGGATTTTGCATCACTTCAAAACCTAAGGAAAAACTGTTGTGCCCATCAGTTCCCGACGCAGATTTTTTACGCCCCTGGTAAATTCGGACATCAACAACTTCCCTGTCTATCTACATGATAGCGATGCAACCTCGAGTCCATATTATCAAGTTTACGCATTAAAATTCGCCTCATCAATTTTTCACCGGGGACGGGATATATACGTGGACAGCTGGTTGGCGTGTTCTCACCAGACTAATGCAATTTCTCATTAATAAAAATTCTAATATTATTGTTTCAAGTGGCTTTATTAAGTTACAACCGAGCGAGCTGTCGACATCGAAAAGGAAGGTATCATTATAAGCAAACGAGAGACAAGAAAACCTTCATGGCAAAAAAAAAAAAAAAAAAAAAAAAAAAAAAAAAAAATCACACTTAAAGGCAGTAGACACTATTGGTAATTACACAAAATAATTATTATCAAAAAAAAAACCTTTCTTGGTAACAAGTAATGGGGAGAGTAAAGTGCTTACGTTGCCAGCATCTGTTTTGTTAGCAAAAACCAATTCTGTAATATTCCTTTAATTGTGTCTCGAGTCATGTCCCTGAAGTCTCCATAGAAACAACGTGTGGGCACTCCATGAAATACGGACTGATGGAATTTATACTCCAAAAAAGTGCAGACTGCACAGTACATATTTCTTTTGAATAGCCTTTTATTATCAAGTGTAGCGTGGCTTGAAGTTCAAGAGGCTTAGGCGGGTCGTCGCCTGATTTACCCGTACACTAATAAAGCCTCACAGAGTACGGGCTTAAATTATTCCCCTATCGCATGGAAAGGGTAGAGCGCACTTAATTGATAGATTTTTAAGTAAAGTTATAATTTGTCACGACGAACTGATGATAAGTGTGCATGGAATACATTCAAGCAGTAATTCCGTAATTCTATTATGGTAATTTCTTAGATGGTTTATATAATATAGCATTGTTCCGGCCGGTGGCGGAAAGGGGTACGGGGTGGGGGGTGGGGTGCGAGAACCCCATCCCGTTTGACAACCGTGTTCTTAATTTTCAGCATATGGCCTGGGGGAGTGGTTGAGTAGGTATACATACACATTCAAACCGGGGACCTATTATGAAAGAGGACAACAGAGTCAACGGTTCGGGAAAAGGTCCACAGTTGGGAAAACGTGTACAAAGCCATTGGAAGCTGTTGAAAAAGGAGTATCAACTAAAGAAGGACATTAGGAAGCCTGCTGTTACAGGCGTATGCACTTTTTTGTGTGTGCATTTTGTTCAGCCCATACCACTCCCAAAACTGATGGGGCAATTGGCCCGGACCCCGGTTCCTATATATATAGGAGGCAGGGGTCGATTTCACAAAATAGTCCTCACTTAGGACTAGTCCTCACTTAGGACTAGTCCTATGAGTTATTACAAACAGCTAGTCCTATTAAAGTTAGGACGACTAACTCGTCGATTCCTTTGTAATATGCACCCAGACCCATTTTTATTTGGGGGTCAGACTAAAGACAACCCCCTTACCTACATTACTATAACATTTCTCCAAAACTAAGGCATTAGCAACCTGCATCATAAACTTTCGTTCCACATTACAGTAACATCATTTAGTTCAAACAAACTATTCAAGAATCTATTTTGAGATATTACATTATAGTTCATTGTTCTTTATAGTTTAGTCTGGAGTTCTTCTTTTTTTCGTTTTTCGAATTCAATTATACCTTCCCGGGTTCGTCTATTTTCTACTACATCTTGTACAAAAACTAAGAAATATGAACCGTTCACAGCTAAACATTAAGTGTCTTATCATTATTGGTACCCCTTATCCCAACAAGTTGCAAGTGTGTTACGCTTCTCCTCAAATTTTGGTGCACAAACATATATACTATCGAAAGCTACTTCTAACCGATTAAGTTTGATTGACATTACTTTTGAGAGGGATTACCAATAGTTTACCTTCCCTTAAAATCGTAAAAAATATTGGGAGACTTTGGGACGCTAGGTGGCAGCAGACTTACCAGGTAAATGTCCATTGTTTACGTAGTTCTGAGCACGCGCACATGACCGAGAACAATGCATTTTACCAGGTAAGTCTGCTGCCACCAAGCGTCCCAAAAGTCTCCCATTACAACAAACTGTGTAACAATAGCGCTTCTCGAATATAAATTATAAAAGCTGATATCTTTTGCATACTCAAAATGCTCTATATATACTATCAAAAGCTACTGTACTTATAACAAAGTAACTTGTTTATTGTCATTAATTTTAAGAGTGATTACTAGTCGGTTACAATCCCTTTAAATCATAATAAACAGTACAACTATAAGAACAAACTATAATATGTAAACAGTAACGCTTCTCGAATTCAAATTTGGGGCGTAGCTGATACCTTCTCACATACTCAGAAAGCTAAATTCTATCGAAAGCTGCTGAAACTGTCTTACCAAATAAATTTGTTGTTGTTATTAATGTTAAGAATGATTACAAATCGTCTACCTATAAATCATAATAATTATTCTCAAAAATAGCAAGAAACTGTGTATAATAACGCTTCTCGAACAAAGTTTGGGCACTCTATGTCTTTTTACAAAACCACATCACTTCAAGTTAAAGGGCTTCTCAAATTGCTTTATTTCTAAAACTCTAACCAAATAGCTGTTTAGTACCATACATTTTAAGATTGATTACCAGTCGTTTACCTTCCCTTTAAAGACACTGAACACCCGTTGGTAATTGTCATAGACCAGTCTTCTCACTTGGTGTATCTCAACATATTTTATGCACCATATAACAAGCCTGTGCAAATTTGAACTCAATTGATCGTCGAATTTGCGAGATAATAATGGAAGAAAATAAACCATTGTCACACGAAGTTGCGTGTTTTCTTTAGAAGCTTGATTTTGGGACCTCAAAATCTAATTCTGAGGTCTCGAAATCAAATTCAAATATTTTAGTTGAAAATTACTTCTTTCTCGAAAATTACGTTTCTTCAGAGGCAGCCGTTTCTCACAATGGTTTATACCATCAACAGTTCTCCATTACTCGTTACCAAGTAAGGTTTTAATGCTAATAATAATTTGAATAATTACCAACAGTGCCTTTTAATAAAGGCAGTGGACACTATTGGTAATTACTCAAAATAATTATTGGCATAAAACCTTACTTGGTGACGAGTAATGGGGAGAGTTTGATAGTATAAAACATTGTGAGAAACGGCTCCTTCTGAAGTGACATAGTATTTGAGAGAGAAGTAATTTTCCACGGATTTGATTTCGATACCTCAGATTTAGAATTTGACCAATTGAGCTCAAATTTTGACAGGTTTGTTATTTTATGTATATGATGAGATACACCAAGTGATAAGACTGGTCTTTGACAATTACCAATAGTGTCCACTGTCTTTAAGAGTGATAACCAGTCGTTTACATTCCCTCTAAATCAAAATAAATCACCAACATCAATCAACTGTGTCATAATACCACTGACCTTGAGTAGATGTTTCGACCCAGCAATAGATGCAAGTTTCTAGGTTGACATGACTGCTCCCTGTGACCTCCAAACTTGATTATCACAACAATAATTTCCGAATTCCCTGAAAGAGAGAGAGACAAAACACCGAGGATTTAATAAAAATAGCATCATCCATCTCGCTCTGTATAGGGTAGGACTACACATTTTTTCTATCTTAGTAGTGTACACATCGGTTATAGTGCTCCTGCTATCCGATGGTTTCTAACCGAACGAAAAGGTCAACATCCGGGACCCTAGGGTGTTCACCATAGTAACGCCTTGATAAGTACCCATTCAGGCATTATGGCATTTGACGCACATGGCATTACTCTTCAAAACGGTGTGTTGTTATTTTTTGTTTTTTGTTTTTCTTTTTAAATAAGCCTGTAATACTCGTATGGTAATCCACCGGGAAATTAACATGAATACAGGGGCAAAAACAGGTGATTCTGTTTCCCTGCTTCAATTGAAACAACCGTGAATAACGTTTAGAAAAACACAAATGTGAAGGGCAAAATCAGTGCACAGAGTCAATCATGCCTGGTGTACTTGTTTTTAAAGGGAAGGTATTTGGTAATCAATCACTCACTAAAAATAATGGCAATACAAATTATCGGTTACGGGGGCACACAGCAGGGCCCAATTTCATGGCTCTGCTTACTGTAAGCACAGAATCGGCGCTTACGGATGCAGGGAATTCTGTGCTTACGGCAAGCGTATTTCACGGGTTAGCGGCGAATTTAGGATTCTGCGCGTGCGTACTCCACGTTACTATAGGCATTCTACGCTTACAAGGCTAGCGCAGAAATTCGGCGCTTGCACGTAAGCGGGGAATCATCATCGTAAGCGCAGAATTCGGCGGTAAGCAGAGCCATGAAATTGGGCCCTGCTCGCGATAGTAGTAGAAAGCATTGGGGGAAACATTTTACTTCGAAACAATGTGGTTATGTACACATTATGTGATCAGTTTGTAGGCTACGCCCAAACATTTGAATCTGAGAAGCGTCAGCATTACTGCAGTCACGCTTCTCAGATTGGGTAGGCTCTTTCAGGAAAATGCAATTTTCACAAGTTAGTTTGATTGTAGGCCTATCTGCAATTATATTGTATCGAAAAACCAAAGGTATCCTTTCCCTTTAATGACAGACGACAATATCAATGCACGTAGCTAAAAATATAAATTAGTGAAATAGATGAAACTGTTGTCTGGCTTTAGAATGACAGTACACCTGCCAATAAGATACATTTCTATAGGATAAGAGCAATATATGGTTAAAAACACCCAAAGGTATAGTTTGCCTTTAAAAAAGATTATCATTGAGGGGGGGGGGGCCTTAAATTGATCGACTCGTCTTTAATCAATTCAGAATGAAACGCAGAGCACATACTTTGAACGTACACGTACACTGAGACATGAAAACAAACATTTCTGATTCCTTCGCTCTTATTAGAGTCATGCCTCAATTTCGTCGTAAGTGCTCTATATCATAAGATCTGCTTATAGTAAACAAATGTTTTCTTGATATTTGTTTGAGCCAATTTTGCTGAGGACTATTTCAATTGCTTCGCCATGCACAAATTTGAGCAGGATACCAGTCGAAACATGGTAAACTAAATGGCATTTCGGCAGGGTAAGCGGCAAGTATAGACTCTGACAAGTAAATTTGTATTTTGTTAATCAGGTAGATGAAACAGCGTGATCGAAAACAAACTCAATAGGAGACTTTGGAACGCTAGGTGGCAGCAGACTTACCAGGTAAATGTCCATTGTATACGTAGTTCTGAGCACGCGCACATTACCGAGAGCAATGTAATTTACCTGGTCAGTCTGCTGCCACCAAGCGTCCCGAAAGTCCCCTTATGTTTGTGTGGTTAGTCTGCTGTAGTTATCAACTATGGCACTGCGCCATTAGTACCAAATGCCACGCTAAAGACCATGTCACTTCCGATCGACACCGAAAACGACTTTGAGCCTTCCAGTGCATTTCCTGACATGCGAGAAATTGTACGTTCAACACAGATTAAAGTGCCGTAGAAATAACAGTTTTAAAATGTGTCAAATTTGTTCATGATCTCTCATGTAAACTAATTGATTGTTGAATATCGAATATCCACAGTTTAAGTTGGAACGTTTTTATTACGTAGATGAATACTTTTCCCCGTATCAAACCCATTAAGCACCCACCCACGTGGTCTGTCGTCACTATGGACCCCTTACTTCATTGTTAAAGGGAAGGTACACGTTTGGTAGTTACACAAAAAAATATTAACTTAAAAACTGACTTGGTAACGATCCCTGGAGAGCTGTTGATAGTATAAAACCTTGTGGGAAACAACTCCCTCTGAAGTAAGGTAGTTCTTGAGAAAGAGGAAATTTCTCACTAAAATAATAAAAGACTTCTAGCTAGGAGTCTTTTAGTCCTATCTGAAAGCACACAACTTCGTCCAACAAGGGTGTTTTTTCTTTCATCATTTTCTCGCAACTTCGATGACCGATTGAGCCAAACTTTTCACAGGCTTGTTATTTTATGCTTATGATGGGATACACCAAGTCAGAAGACTTGTCTTTGACAATTTATTACCAAACGTATACCTCACTTTTAAGCAGTATTTTCTGCTTAAAGACACTGGACACTATTGGTAATTGTCAAAGACTAGTCTCCACAGTTGGTGTATCTCAACATTATGCACAAAAAAACAAACCTGTGAAAATTTGAACTCATTTGGTCGCCGAAGCTGCGAGATAATAATGAAAGATAAAACACCCTTGTCGCACGAAGTTGTGTGCTTTCCAGATGCTTGTTTTCGAGACCTCAAAATCGAAGACTGAAGTCTCGAAATCAAATTCGTGGAAAATTACTTCTTTCTCGAAAACTACATTACTTCAGAGGGAGCCGTTTCTCACAATGTTCTATACTAACAACAGCTCTCCATTACTTGTACCAAGAAAGTTTTTATGCATAAAATTATTTTGAGTATTTACCAATAGTGTCCACTGCCTTTAAGCAGCGCTATGAAATTGTGCCCATGCTTTGTGCGGCTCTTTTGTAAATATGACTGTGACGTCACAAGTTACATAGTCTAACTAAGAGACACAATTATCACCGAAGCCCGTCGGCGGCCACCCTAATGAGTGTCACCCATATTCTCAGTTTAACATGACTTCTCGTTTTATTAAACCAGTCAAAAAAAATATAACTTTCCATTACAACTGGATATTTTATATGCAACGTCTAGAATGATGCAAACTTGTCTATTACATTATCTGACGAATCATCTCACCAGAAATTCTACCTTGAAGTAAAAAGAAAGAAAAAAGAGAAGAAGAGGACATTTCTCCCGTCTCAAATTTGACGTGAAAAATTGAATAAAAACCCACTGGTTTATTTGCACTGCATATCACAGTGTTGACATACACATGAAGCCAATGTGTTGTTATCAGGATCAACTTGCCCTCTGCATTTCATGTCTCTTAATATGATTTATTTCCTGTGTGTGGTGGGAGGACAGAAACCTTCAACTGGCTTGGATCAATAAAGTTGACGTTTTTCTTTGCGTTTCCACTTCTCTGGTTATATTTTGCTGACACACGCTGTTGGCTCTTCCCGAAGGTCGAGCTCGGATTGTTCACCGTCTCTAATGGTCATTGAACCCGAGAGAGAGAGAGAAGGCATCTTGGAAGTGAAACCTGAAGAGTGGAATATCTTCGTTGCTAGACTTGACTCAAGTCCCAATCCCGTGGGAGTCCTTTTCTTTTCAGTCCCATCGCCTAAACGTCGGCATCCCCCAACCTGGACCACAAAACATTTTGTTTGCTATAATCGTAATGGTATGCTTAGGGACCTCTCGCACGTGAACGGGACTTGAATCAAGTCTACTTCGTCGCTGGATCTCCCGTTCTTGAGAGAGTTGAATAAAATATCTCCGGATGTTAATTAATTCGTCCTTTCAATTAATAAAACAGCTGGAGGAATGACATGTTATAAAATTGTTCTGCCAGTGAGTCGTCTGTACAGAGTAAATATTTCTTGTTATTTAATTCCGATCAGACTCTCGGGTCTGGGCCCAATGTAGCTATTTACATTACATTTACCCTCTTAGCTTAGTGTTCTTATTTTGATTATACGGTAATCAAAACAATCCAGACTGGAGTCTTTTGAACAATTTTTATCGACTTTGAAAATCTTCCAGGCAAAAATATCTACCTGAAGCACACACTCCCAGTAGGTTCAGTTTAGGTTTCGTCCCAGCTCCAGCCTACAACTCGCTTCACTGAGCTAAGCTCAGCTTATCCCGTTCCTGTTCCCACTTTCGTACACCACTAAGCCAAGCCCAACTACCACTAAAGCAGCCTAGAGTCAAGCTTCCTCCCGAAGACAACCAGAGCAACAAACCATATAATTGGGGGGGGGGGGGGGGGGGGGCTAATCATCCTTACTCGCGGCTACAACGTGTTCGAGAAGAAGGCATGCAAGGGCGCCTTTAGCCACCAGCCACTAACCAATTAAGATCCAAAGTGTTTGATTTTTCCCGAGCCGAGGGAGGGAAACCGGTTAGTCTGGAAAACCCTCGTGGCACAGCAGAAAACCAACGCACAACTCAACTCACATATAGCCCTGGCCGGGAATTGAACCGGGGTCACATTGGTGAGAGGCGAGCGCTTTACGCACAAACCAACACATGGTGCAAACCTCACCCAATGAGTACGACAATGCCCCCCCCCCCCAACACATTCTTGTTGACGAAATGAAACCCTCCAATTTATAGTCTGGCACCATGTGTTTATTTTCAATATAACCCGTGCTTTGTTTATCCCATAGAAATAACAACCAACCTCCGTTTATATTCCGTTTTGATGAAACTTAGCAATAGGGCAGGTGCTTCGTCATTCTAAAACCAGACGACAGTTTCATCTCTTTTTACAATGTTCAACCTTTCCATTGTTTTAATCCTATATGTTTTAATCCTAGATATTTGTAATAACAAATGGCATCTAAACAATGTTGAGATATCGCCGAAAACGGAAGCGGTTATGTACACGTAAGAATAATCCGTAATTGGAATACACGTACTGAAAAACGTATCTGGCAGTAACGCTTCTCAGATTTAAATTATGGGGATAAAAGCTGACATATTATTTTCCTTAAAAATATCCAGTTTTTATATAGCGCTTTTCACACCCGGAGAGCGTCTCAAAGCGCTCCCAACATTATAACCCCTGGTCACTGGGCCTTAAATCATTCCCTTAAACCATCTCAGCTCCCTGGTGGGAATATTACATAACCACATCAATACTTGGTGAAATGCTGTTGATAGTCTTCGAACCACGTAGTTTTTTATGCCATTGATTTGAAAAGTGATTACCAAACGTACACCTTTAACGGAAGTTAAAACCGTATAACTTACACTATTTTGCTCTAAGTCAACACCTCTGTCGTGGCGTAAACTTTGTTTGTACTATTCAAAATATTGATTTTGTGGCGGGTATGTTCTTTATTTTGAATAAAACAAGAAGAACAACTAATTGTTGCCTCAAGCTAAACTAAATATTATTTTCGTCTCATCGTTCCACTTCGCTGGTTTATGTCAACACACCATGCAATACAAATATTTATAAACTAGAATGGGACCATTCGTGGTTAAATTACCGAGAAAATTTTCCATGCTGTGCCAAGCATTTTATGTTAAGCTTATTTTATTTGGACAACATCTGTGAGTCTAGGGGAATATTTGTCATCACGAAGGCAGTAATTCATATTAAGGCAACAAGGGTCTTCCGTTATTTTTACTGTTCAACATTCTTCTCATAGAAATGAGACATGGAAGAGTCGTCGATTAATAAACTTGTGATTGGTATTGATAAATGAACTACCTTGGGTGCAGTCATCACTACGATCTAGTTGCTCCTTCACAATGATTAGTAAATGGGAAACGTAAGAATCGTGCGATAATTGTCGAGATGGTGAAGGGGACAAACTCCTGATCGCAATCTTACAAACCTTGAAATAACAGGAAGATTGTGGTTGACGCTCACCAAGAAAATAACTGTTTGCTGTGAGTTTTAGGTCATCTTTGCAGACGGGTGGTTGATGACCTCCACTGCCCCGAAGCAAAGGTCCATTCACAGTGTGCCTGTCTGTTTGTCTGTCTGTGCTTCAAGATAGACATTGTGGGGTGATTTGTAGTCGAAATTGTACTTGTTCGACATGACAACGTTTTAACAGGAAATGTTTCTGCTCGCAATCTCACAAACCTTAAGTAGCAGGAAGATTGTGGTTGGCGCTCACCAAGAAAATAATTGTTTGCTGTGAGTTTTAGGTCATCTTTGCAGACGGGTGGTTGATGACCTCCACTGCTCTGAAGCTAAGGTCCATTCACAGTGTGCCTGTCTGTTTGTCTGTCTGTGCTTACAAGATAGACATAGTAGGATGATTTGTAGTTAGAAACTGTACTTGTTCTAACATGACAACGTTTTAACAAGAAAGATTCCTGCAAACCTTGAATCAGCAGGAAGATTATGATGGCGCTCACAAAGAAAACAATTGTTTGCTGTCGGGTTGTTGATGATGACCCCCACTGCCCCGAAGCTAAGGTCCCCTCACATTGTATCTGTCTGTCTGTCTGTCTGTCTGTCTGTCTGTTTGTCTTTCTGTCTGTCTGTCTGTCTGTCTGTCTGTCTGTTTGTCTGTCTGTGTTTACAAGTTTGTGTGGTGATTTGTAGGTAGAAACTTTACTTGTGTGGTGTTTTGACATTGATAATTTTTGACAATATTTTTCACTAGAAATATTAAAGAAAATGTTTCACAGCCAACAATGTCGCTCTACTAAACAAATCTGTCTTAATAATCTTCCAGTCAACAAGGGAACTCGGCAAACTCCCACAGAGAAATTGTATGTACAAAGTCTGTGGGAAACTGTGACGTGCAGGAACACAACAAGAGGAAGTGAACAAAAGAATGCTCCACTGATGCATTTTGGAGAAATACAAATTTGTGTTTTCCGTTCGTGCACTGTTTGACTGCGGTTTGTGATCACGTGAGTGGTGGAAAGTTTAGTGACGTCATTAAGGGTTTAAAGGCAGTGGACACTATTGGTAATTACTCGAAATAAGTATTAGCATAAAACCTTTCTTGGTAACGAGTAATGGGGAGAGGTTGATAGTATAAAACATTGCGAGAAACAGACCCCTCTGAAGTAACGTAGTTTTTGAGAAAGAAGTAATTTTCAACGAAATTGATTTCGAGACCTCATGAGGTCTCGAAATCAAGCATCTGAAAACACACAACTTTGTGTGACAAGTGTGTTTTTTCTTTCATAGTTATCTCGCAACTTCGATGACCAATTGAGCTCAAATTTTCACAGGTTTCTTATTTTATGCATATGTTGAAACACACCAAGTGAGAAGACTGGTTTCTGAAAATTACCAAAAGTTCCAGTGCTTTTAAGGGGTAGGAATATGAAACTACACCGACTGTTTTGGAAAATAGGGAAGTCGGAACCTAGGTGTGTAACCGTTTGGAGCATTATTATATTAGTACACAGCCACGTAGGTGTGATAGTACGCAGCACTTACGCAGAAATTTCTTAATTTCAATGTGGAAAATTGAGCCAACTTTGCCCTTTCGAAAATAAATGGAGGAGCGACGGTAGAGTGTATGATGTAAAAATAAAAAACAAAAATAAAATAAAAGATTTAAAAAAAAGGAAAGAAAAAGGCAGGAAATGAGAAAGTAATACGAGGCTATTGTCCTTCCGAAGGGGCGTGGGTAGAGCTTGACGGTAAAGGTTAGAACAGCAAAAACAAATAATAGCGTCTCCTTGATGTAAAAGGTAGCGGTCTATAATAAGGTTGTTCAGAATGCTATTTTGAGAAGAGTGAAGGAAAATACGTGGTAATGTCACATTAACACCGCTAGAAATCAAGATCGATTTTTGTCTTCTCTTCCCCTGGGCAAATCTGTAACAAAGAAAGTGACTGGAAATTGAGTCTCTGATTCTTAATGAAGACGTGCGACCTTGCTGAATCGGATAATAAAGTTGTGAACGAAACGGGAGTATTATTAGCTGTCTTTGAATGGCGTGTGTCGTAGAGAGGTGCCGTGCACGTATTTTGATTGATGGAATATGATACTATAGTTTGCAATGCGTCATTTACGCCTGTCATTAGAGTGTTGAACCATGACCATTAACGCGTCAACTAAACTATTGTATACACACTAAATAACTCCATAATCACAACCGTATTTATATAAAACAAAGTTGTGAATGCAACGGCAGTATTAGCCGTTTCTCATAGAAATGTACTGCGCACGCATTTCGATTGTTTGACAATAATGATACAACAGCTCGTAATGCGTCATTTACGCCCATTTTAAAAAAGGGGCTACAAGATGCTATGAAATATTATAGTTTTTACATTAAAAACGGTAATAGTTAAAACGTTGAGGTTATCCTGTAGAACCTGTTTAAAGTGTTGAACCATAACCATTATCGCGTCGCCTCAACTATTGTACACATCATAAATAACTTCTTAGTAAAATCTGTATTTATACTGCGCCAATTCCGAAGAAAGTCTCTAAACGAGTACAGAAGAACAACACGAAAACTACATTATTTATTTTGGTTTTTACCCACATACACCGATGTGTGTACATCTGTATATTTTGTGGTTTACCTTTTAGTTTGCGAACTAACACAGTCGGATAGCCGAGGTTGGGATAATGCTATTTTTTAGCGAGCGATGGATGATGGGCCAGAGAGGATAGCAAAGTTGGTGGCGGTAGAGGCTTAAAAAAGCAAGCAAGCCCCAAACTGAACCGTTGGATGTCGAGCGCAGGGCCCAATTTCATAGAGCTGCTTAAGCAAAAAATGTTGCTTAAGCAAAAAAACCCTTGCTTAGTAAAATCAGATTACCGGCCAAGACTCCACTCAAGTGTTGTAAACAACAGCTCAATACCAGTCATACGCAATGTATATGGCCCGAAATGTTGGCCAGTAACATGTGTAAAATAAGCGTGCTATTTTCGTGCTTTAGCAAATTGTTTGCTTAAGCAGCTCTATTGGCCCCAGGTAAAAGGTCCCCGCTTCAAAAACTAATTTCGAGCAATTTCTCAATCGCGGTTTTGTTTTGCTGTTCCGAGGGGTGCTATAAAGGGGTCTGTGATTAAACCTGACTTCGCTCTTCTATTTGTACATACCCCCCCCCCCCCCACCTCCTCCGGGATGACATTTGATTGGCAAGAGACAAGAGACATGAATTGCTTAGACTGATATGAACGATAAGGGGGAATAAATCATTTCTCAAAACCCTAAACTGAACCGTTGGAAGTCGATTGCAGCTTGGCTTCAAAAACTAATTTAGAGCCATTTTGCAATCAAGGCTTTGTGGAGGGATGAGGCGAGGTTAGGCTATTTCTTGGGGTTCATGGCCGAGTGTTCCTCCGTCAGATATAAGACCGATAAGCACGATTACAATTCTGACGGCAGGGCTACTGTCTCAGGCCGTCATATCAAAGAGACTGGTCCCCTGTCTTACAGGCACTGGTGTTAAAGACCCAATCATTTCATTGGATAAACGTGTGCCATCAGGTTTTCTTATCTGTGTTTTGATTGGTCCAAGGTGATGTGGTGTCACAGCTTGCACATTCGACCGTCTGCATGAAAATACGTGTGCATAATGTTAAGATGTCAAGTGGTTGTCTTCACTATGTAAAATAATTTAGTGTATCATGTATACGTGGGAATTGACTGCGAATATCCGTTTGAAATTAATGCAAGGTCAAATGTACATTTTTGTAAAGTGTGACGTCAGATGCTCAGGCTAAGAGTCAACGGCCAACCTATGATCGTTGTTACAGTCAATGTGGACTTTTTCGACACTGGGAGACAGCAGAATAATTACCAGGTAATGTGCGCGTGCTCAGAACAACATAAACAAAATCTGCTGCCACCTAGCGTTCCAAAGTATTAAATCAATTAATTTTTAAATAGTAATAAAAAGAAGACTTGTAATGCACACGTATCCACTTTGCTGGGTGTTCAAGGCTCAGAATTTTGTGTAGGCCCGAAATTAATGCAAAAGAACATTTAATACAACGGGATTTGAACTAATGATCTGGAGAGTATTGTCGTGGTTTTGCCGGCCTTTTGTTTTGGGCGCGCCGTCGCGAACTTATGCGGTCCACCTTAAAGACAGTGGACACTATTGGTAATTGTTAAAGACTAGTCTTCACAGTTGGTGTACCTCAACATATGCATAAATAACAAACCTGTGAAAACTTGAGCTCAATCGGTCGTCGAAGTTGCGAGATAATAGTGAAAGAAAAAACACCCCCTGTCACACGAATTTGTGTGCTTTCTGATGCTTGATTTCGAGACCTCAAGTTCTAAACTTGAGGTCTCGAAATCAAATTCGTGTAAAATTACTGATTTCTCGAAAACTACGTCACTTCAGAGGAAGCTGTTACTCACAATGTTTTATACCATCAACCTCTCCCCATTACTTGTAATCAAGAAAGGTTTAATGATGATAATTATTTTGAGTAATTACTAATAGTGTCCACTGCCTTTAAAACGTTTCGTAGCTTCCCATTCCAAACTGTACTTTACGTCCAGACATTGATGGGCACTATTGGTAATTGTCAAAGACCAGCGTTCTTATATACTTGGTGTATCTCAACATATGCATAAAATACCAAACCTGTGAAAATTTGAGCTCAATTGGTCGTCGAATTTGCAAGATAGTAATGAAAGAAAAACACCCTTGTCACACGAAGTTGTGTGCTTTTAGATGCTTGATTTCGAGATCTCAAATTCTAAATCTGAGGTCTCAAAATCAAATTCATGGAAAATTACTTCTTTCTCGAAAACTACATTATTTCAGAGGGAGCCGTTTCTCACAATGTGTTATACTATCAACCTCTCCCCATTAGTCGCTACCATACCAAGTAAGGTTTTATGCTAATAATTATTTTGAGTAATTACCAATAGTGTCCACTGCCTTTAATCATGGCTAACAGCCGACGTAATGAAAATACAACTAATTCGATGGCTGTTACACCGCGACTAGTTAAATCCTACCCCGCGGCAACATACGATAGGAACTTAATGACATTTTAATTAAATCATCTGTCTGGACAATTTAGTTCATTAAACCAATACTACATTGTCTTTTAAGCTTCTTAATAAACAACTTAAATAGACCTTGATCACCCCAAATGTCATCAATTGGCACCGAATTTGTTTTTTACTCGCTGACTCTGTTGTAATGTACTTGTTTTTCTTGTTGCTAGTTGTAGTTCTCGTTGTACCATTTTCTATTTATTTCAATTGCTAGGTGTATATTCCAGGCCCATAGTGCTTTTAGTCGCTTGAACACTGTTCTGTACGTATATTTGTCTATCAATGTTTAAAATTTGTTCAGCTGAATATTTTGCATTGTAGTCTAAACATTTTTTTTTAAATGTTCAAATTTTAACAACGCAATTATCGATAGTAATTGCAGACGTTGAAACTGTGTTCATATTTTAGATGTGGGAAGAAAATCCCGTCGTAATCTGATTCCGGAAATGAAAAAAACAGCCCACTTGCACGGCTTCGGTCTGACGTGGGATTCGAACCAGGGACCCATAGGTGAAAGGAGGTGAAAGGAGGTGAAAGGAGGTGAAAGGAGGTGAAAGACAGGTATAGACAGAGGTGAAAGCTCCGTAAGCAACCTAGCTCCCTTGTGTCTAACACGACACGTTGTTATAGACTTTGGTACATGTTGCTCCTGAATATAATATCAAACATAGAATTTCATGTCCATGTTGTTGTTGTGACGTTCTTGAAGCCCTTTGACATTGTCAACGAAATTGTTGTTTTCGCAAGTTGATTTTTACAACAAAGGTCGAATGGAAGGTATCTCATTAAATTTGTATTGTTTCCCATCGTTATAGTAGGATGGTATGATTATGGAATCTTGATGCGCTTGCAGGTATTCACTTGACATTTAAACTACTCTTGCAACTATAAATAGATCCAACCTCTTGAAATGACGTCATAAATATCTCCATTTCGTGAATATCTGACGTCACACTTCGAGGCTCGTGAATGACGTCAGAGACCTGCCTCCAGAACGGCGTGTACTTTCACCTTTGACCTACATTCATTGCACATTGAGATACGCAGTCAAATGCTCTTGTCACTGCACGTATCCAATGGTGTCATTGCATTCAATGGAATCACTGGATCCGTCTTTATCCTTGCGGATAAAGACAGGAACCCAGTCTACATTTCGGCACACTCGACCTACAAGATCACCAGCACCAACAACAACTGCAACAACAATTGTGTCAGCCTATCATGTTTTTTCGTCAATATTCTGGTTAGATTTTTACCTATGAATTACCAACCGGCATATTCAACAAAACAAATGTTTTTAAAATATGAACATTATTTCATTTTGAAAAGAAGTCAGTTGACTTCCATTTGAGTTTGACAAGACATACATTGCAGTCTTTGATCGTTGTATTGCTCACTGGCGGGGAAAACAAATTCAGAAGAAAATCACAGTTGCACGTGGCATACCGGATAAAAATCATTAACCACCTCTGGTTACTTTCCGCTTCGTCTCAATCAAAGCAACTCATGCTCCTTTAAATTATTGATGGCCGACATTCACACAGATTGTTGATGAGAAACACGTTGCTTCACCACACACGCAGAAGTGGCGGGAAGAAGAATGAGAGGGAAAGTGTCAACACATTTTGGCGCTCAGAACCAACAGCGCGCGAAAACTCATCCGCACATAAAATGTGCGGTTTGAATGCAATGCCGACAAGGTAGCACGAAAGAGACAGACGTTCAGCTGCCAAAATCAACATCCCTCGCCCGACCGGCTGCTGTCCATTACACCACGTAGATCATGTTGCCTTTTAAGATTATGACGTAATACCCTAGATACATTTATGATTATGACATCATTAAGAACCCAAGATTGGCTGAGCTCCGATGAAAATGAATAATTAATGAAAACACTCCCTTGAGGTGTGTGGCCCTACGTCTGCATAACAACATTGCAAATCTTTTACCTTGGTACACGCTAGCGATCGATGGGATTCAGACGAAAGAAGAACCAACCGGAAAGGACACTCACACTTTACGCTGAATCGAAATCGATAGTTCATCAAAATGTCAGGCTTTCCGATTAGTCATTCCTTCCGTCCTCTCTCTGGAAGTCAACGGAGTGCAATCCTTGTCTCGATCTTAGAAAGCTACTCTCTAAATCGAATTGATGGAATATCAGCCCTCACACACAAAAAAAGGGTCAGGGTTACCTTGAAAGTGGCTGAACAATGGGATTTGAACTTGGATTTTGCAGCATTTTGACCCTTTTCTTAGATATCTTGACACAGATTCCGGGTCACATTGACCCAGAAATGGGTCAGGCGAAGCGGGGACGATCCAGGGCGGTTCAACAACAAAATATCTTGGTGTTTTAAACATTAGTTTGCGGTAACATCATGTGTGATCTTCTTGCCATGTAGAGTTTATTGTTAGAGAACTGTCTTTCTTTATTCTACTGTAACCACGGAGTAGATTTATCGGATGTTCGGGAGACTTCTCACTTCTAAAAAGAACTGTCCTGCTTTTTATTTACCCCCGGGAGGAAGGTATAAATAATTGGCTGGGACTACTACTTTAGCCTATACGATCGTATAACTAACTGCACTACCGCGGAGTCAGTTCTTGAATTAAAGGCAGTGGACACTATTGGTAATTACTCAAAATAACTATTGTCATAAAACCTTTCATGATTACGAGTAATGGGAAGAGGTTGATTTCGAGACCTCAGCTTTAGAATTTGAGGTATCGAAATCAAGCATCTGAAAGCACACAACTTCGAGTAACCATCGTGCGACAAGGGCGTTTTTTCTTTCATTAATATCTCGCAACTTCGACGACCGATTGAGCTCAAATTTTCTAGTATTTGACAATTACCAATAGTGTACACTGTCTTTAAACACTGTATACAAACTGTACCTGTCTGTTTTTCCATAGGCATCCAACCTTGGTTGGTAAAAACTCGGGATGTGACATTGCAATAGTATACAAATATTGACTGCTTCGAGTGATAAGGTTAAAACTACGACTCCCGAGGTGATTCCCAGAGCGTTCGAAAATGGAACGGTCCGGGGATCACCGAGGGAGTCGTAGTTTTAACCATAGCACGAGTTAAAGCAGTCAATATTTGTTTTATATCATCTTCGTACACGGAACGTTCGTATGCCCGTTTCAAATACACATATGCACAACTGATTGGGTTCGAGGTGGGTAAAAAGACGTCTGGGTACTGCACGCCGTGTGATAGTCGTCGGACAATCACATGGCCAACGACGCACTATCACACGGCAAACGATGCACTATCACACGGCCGACGTCTAGTAAAACTAAGACATGTCATGTGACGCGGTCTAAACCAATGAAAAGGCAGAATATTTGTAAGGGGTGTTATAAAAAGGTCTATACCTTTTTTTGCTGTTGTCATTGCAGTTGACCACCTACTAAGTTAACGAACATCAAACATGACAGGTTGGATGTACAGTGTTATGGGGTCAATTTTGACTTCTCGCAATACTATCATACACTAACCCTTTAAGAATTATGATAAATGGAAAGATTCTGTACTTGACAGATGAGAATAAATATCAGTAGTACTTTACGAGCTCCGGTCTTACATGCTCTGAGCAATATCAATGAAGACAGAAATCGTATGCGAGCACAGACTCAGCCTACGTAAGCGATTCAAGGTCCTTAGCAATCTCCCCACCGAGGCGTCTTTATAATACACTAAATGTCATGACGTCATCCTGACAACACAACTCTACTACAGTTACATCAATTTGGTAATCATGTTAAAGTGGGTGAGTTTGGGAGCCATAAATCTAATTGCTGTAGTATATGTGGTATAATACGTAGCTTTACACACACACCCACACTGTGTTGTGTTTATACAACATTCATTTTACCAATCTTTGAGTCATGTCAAATTATGAAATGTATACGTGCTTTGCTGTTGTCTCTTATTTATTTTCACAAATAGAAGTTCAGGGAGAGTATTTGGAGAGAATAAACCACTACATCTTTCTGGGAAAGAAGATCAACTTCGAGAAGGAAATAGCGGCGGAAATAAAGAGACGAATCCATGCAGTTTAGGTTGGGTGAAGTTTGGCAAGCTCTGCAACATCTTTCGAGACCACACCCTATATCCATGAAAATACATGTATTCGATTAGTTAATCACGGCTGTCCAATATCATAAACTGTAGGACAGGTATGACGATGGTGCCTGTGGACTAGGCCGACCATCACACGGCTGAAGAGAAAACTTAGGGTTGCAAAGGGTTCACCCACAGGGGGTGACACCAACAGGGGTTACACCAACAGGGTGTTATATCCCTATGTTCCGGCACCCTTGCGTCCTGACAGTGAAGGCTATGAAGAAACAAAAATGTCAGTAACAAAGAAGGCTAGGGTGACGAAAGAGTACAAAAGACATAAAATAAAGACCTCAGAAAGAAATCAAGAGTGCGGGATATTAATTAAGACCATTAGATCGAAGAAGGGGAGACGGGCCGACCACGTAGCAAGGAGGCAATGCAACATGTGGGCATGCAAAACAACCAATTGGACTTCAAGAAACCGAACAGGACAAGGAGGGAGACAAAACAGAAGATAATATGGAGAAATGAACTAAACATCTTAAGGGGCATTGCTTGGCAACAGACAGCGCATAACAGAGTGAAATGGGAGAAGATACTTTCCTCCTGCAGTGAAGTGAAGCAGCCGAGACAAAACAAAAACTTTCAACAACAAAACTGGCGGGAAGATTTAACACAAATACTGCACTCCACTTCGCGGAGTGTTCTCACTTGGTTTTGCCTTTTCAATGAAGATGTCGACAACCCTGACTAATCAAGAGAAGCTAAAAAAGAGAATGCCACGGTGGATTGAAGTCTATTTTGGTCACACCTAAATGGCGCCTTTTGTTCAATCCAAGGCCGGTTTAAAGCATGGCGCTCTAGAACTCCCTTGATACCTGGTCTCGACGGGGGAAGTAGTTGGTATGGAACTCGGTGACATATCAGTTACATTAGGAATATTTTTATCCACGTAGACTTATAAACTAAATTATTATTGTAATTGTCATCAGTGAACTCAGAATTGAAACACTTGAAATGGATGTTGGTACTTTTCACACAGAAACCAACAATTGGAAGTTTTAGATTTTGATATCCCTGGCCAGGGATATTGGAATTAAAGGCCTTCGGGCTACAGTTTTTAGGTAAACTTTTTTAATTCCAGGCATATGTCCCTGGCTTTTGTTTTGTACTGTATATGTTTGTACTTTGTATGTGTTTTATGCCGAATAAATAATAATAATAATAATAATAATAATAATAATAATAATAATAATAATAATAATAATAATAATAATAATAATAATAATAATAATAATAATCTGTTTGTGCATTTCTCACCACAGGATCCAGAATATACAAGCTCAACTAGATTTCGATCACTTCAAAGAATTTGTGATCGTGTTTCTCACCAGTCAGTGGATTAAAAGGAGAAACAATTTCAACTTGACTTTTAAAATATCTTCTGCGCTTTTGTTTTGCATATTGAGTACGCCACATTGGACCACAAATATCTACGTGCTATCATATTTTTTATCTCTCTGATCTAACAATCTAATTTGTCGGCGTGGTCCTCATCAGGGAACCAAACAATTTATAATTTCAATTGTAGTTTTTTTTATGTACTACACGCTATCATTTTTGAACCCCATTGAATCCAAAAATCTAATTTGTGAGCGTGTATCAATACATATACAAATTCAACGGAATTACATTAAATATCTACATGCTGTCATCTTTTCAACCCTTCGTCAGGAGTGGCTTAGCGAATAAAACCAATAAACCAAATTTACGTCAGAGCCCCTAATTATTTAAGTTAAGCCACTTTACCAATCGCCCTCAAACGTACTTTCAGCAATTGAAATAGATTGCTTTTCTATCAATGCCAAGAATCCGTCTGCGTGCATTATTAAACCACACACCGCATTTTGGTGTGATATTTATGCCGGTGACTGATGAAGCGTGTAACACAGAGAGACCATTGTGAAAAAGAAAAAAGTATAAAGATCAAAATATTCTAAAGACAACTCAGAAACCACGTCTATCCGACGATGGCCTATACGAGAACTTAACGTCTGAGTCTACTCTGTTTATGTTCAATACCGCAGCTGATGCCCTTCACACAAAAAGAGGAATCATTTTATTAATACAAGACCAGGCGACAGACGTTACATTTAATCTGTAGTGTAATTTGTGAATTTAATTTACGAATCCCACTTCTGCAACTAAAATAGACCTTGTCACCATTTGATCAAAACAGTGACCTGGAGCCTTACATGATTGTGTCCTTGACGTGGGTAGACTGTTGTAACCTTAATTTCCACGTTCAAGAATCGTGAAAAACATTCAGGATGACTCAACCTCAACACGGTAAAACACTCACGCAGCCTCCACTCCCTCCTCATGCGTTGACCTCAACTTCAGCACCCACTGTAAAACACTCCACTAAAGCCTCCACTTACCCACTAAGTGACCTCAACTTCACCCTTGAATGTAAATTCCACTATAGCCTCAACTAAACCTCCTCATTCAGCGATCTCCACTTCAGCACCCACTGTAAAACACTCCACTATAGACCTAAACTTACCCACTCAGTGACCTCAACCTCACCCTCCAATGTAAATGTAACATGAGCCTCCGCTAACCCTGCTCATTCAGGATGACCTCAACTTCAGCACACATGGCAAAACACTCAACTAGGCTCCACTTGCCCTCCTCATGCAGTGACCGCAACTTCAGCACCCACTGTAAAACACTCCACTGTGGACCTCTACTTACCCACCCAATGACCCTAACTTCACCCTCCAATGTAAATTACACTATAGCCTCAACTAACCCTCCCCATTCAGTGATATCAACTTCAGCGTACACGACAAAACACTCAAACAGCCTCCACTGATGACACACTCAGATGACCCCAACTCAGCCTCCGATGTAAATTCCACTATAGCCTCAACTGACCCTCTCCATTCAGTGGTCTCAACTTCAACGCACACGGTAAAACACTCACATAGCCTCCACTTGCCCTTCTCATGCAGTGACCTCAACTTCACCCTCCATATTTACCTTCCACTTTGACCGTCACTAAGCCCTCCATTACACCCTCCTCACGTCCCTTGTAGTGAAGGCATTCAATACATGCCCTAAACTTTGACCTCCACTATGACCTCCATCTTGACCTCCTCATAGCCTCAAAACTCGCCTTTGACTAGTTTACTTTTCGTAGGCCTTGTTCGAATCCTATTTTGCTACGGCTCTGACCAATGGCTGCAACGACAACGACAACGCTGAAGAGCAAGGATTTCCAGCCTTTCAGCCGTATCTATTGCCAGCCGAAGCCATTTATAAACTCGGATATCACCATATCATACAATGAAAGCTATAATGGGTCACTTCTTGAAAGTACGCGTAGTGGAGTTGTTCACATACTCCAATGATTCAATAATGTACAACCCCCTACATCGCACAGCCACGGGACACAGTAACCTTAGATATATCCCCCACGGTGGATCGCCTGCCATTACTAAATGAACATACCCCCCAGCAGGCGAAAGTATAAAACCCAGATGCTCCTTGAGGTCTCAGTGACCCACGACGCACTACCCGATTCAGCGAACCCATGATCAATCCCCTATGCATCTGAATACCAATGACATACAGCTTCAACAACAACAAACATTTCCGAGACGCGAGACAAAAAAAGGTAGTGTAGAAAGATAGAAACCCGTCTTCACACACAGTGTCCCTCTCTCTCTGTCCTAATAAGACTCGACAAGATGACGTCAGTATTCTCGAAACTAGGTCTCGCCCCTGGGCGTCTTTTCTGGTCTAACGAATTCGAGTTTAAACAATCGAATTATATTTGTTTGTGAGGGTACCGAGAAATGGTTTTGATATTTACAACATAAATCCAATTTCCATCCAGGCGAATGAATTGCGAAGGTTTGGTTTTGCTTGCCACGAGCGATCGTTTTTTTTCCCATCCCCCATCGACGCGTGTTTTTTGGGACCGGCTCGCTCGAGAGCTTGCAGACGACAAGCAGAATTTAACATTAATTTGCCCGCTGGGAATTCCTGCTGAGTTTGTTTTGGCGCGCTGTAATTACACCTTGTTCGCGTGCTCGTGGTGCACCCCTTGTTTACACAGGCACAGCACCTGCTTTCAGCCACGTGCGAACCTGGAAGCAGAAAAAAAATATTATGCTAAATTTATCACTAAATTAAAACTAATATGTATCAAAATAACACGCTAACAGATCGGTTCATGGTTTGAAATATTCCCATGATTGATTACACGATGCTGCGTAAAAAAACCGATGCATTATTATTCAAGGGATAACAAACTAAAAAAGGTGTGACCACGATCGTTGGGTTCCCTGTATACACATTGAACATGCTAATTCTCATTTTAGTTTCACATACAGGGACCAGACTGATTGTTTCCATCCATTCTCGCTTTGGTTTCATTGGATTGAACGGGGGGATACAAGATGGCGGCACCATGCTGAATGCCAACTTTCCAAAAGCTATTTGTGTAAAGAGGGTGTCGTGGCCGAGTGGTTTAAAGCACATCAACATTCAAGTTCTTCACGACAGGGGTATGAGGGTAGAGCTCGAGGTTGATAGCGTATCTGAAAAAGCCTTTCTTCACAACAGGGGTGTGAGGGTAGAGCTAGAGGTTGATAGCGTATCTGAAAAAGCCTTTCTTCACAACAGGGGTATGAGGGTAGAGCTAGAGGTTGATAGCGTATCTGAAAAAGCCTTTAGGGCACCACAGCAACCCGCCGTCGATTTCACAAAGAGTTAAGAGTCGTCTTTTCTGGACTTTTTAATCTTAAGGTCTGCATGCTACAGTGCAGAATTGGGACTCGTCCTAAGTCCTAAGATTAATCTTAAGTTAGGAGGAGTTTTGTGAAATCGACGGGGAAAAAAAAACACGCCACACACCGGGGTCGACCCAGGGAAGCTAAACGAACGCACCCAATGTCAGCCAAGGAGTGGAGTTTGTGTCTTGGTGAAAATTCCACAGTTGTCATGCATACGAGACGAGTTAAAAACCCGAGATTGGTCAAACCATAAGTAGATTAAACCACTATGAAACGTGCGATTGGTTACCATACTGTACCCAAAATCATTTTAGGAGTCTAAACTGGTCACCCACTGAGCATACTGCAATGAATTATAACTTAGGCCGTGTCCGAAACGGCGACTTTGGCTACAGCTACGGCTAGATCGCGCGCGTCTGCCTATTCTTCAACACTGGTAGACGCGCTGATCTAGACGTAGCTGTAGCCGAAGTCGTCGTTTCGGACACGGCCTTAGTTACCGATTTACCTCATAGCATTCAATCATAACTTAGTTACATATTGGCCTTATAACATACATGCTAACTCAGTTACCGATTGGCCGTATAACATACATACTAACTAGGCCATCTTCTTCTTGTCAATAAATGCTCACTACACCTTCCTCTAAATAGTCAGCCTTTATAATAAGTCAACCTAATTTGTTTAACTCGTTGGACTTGGTTTTTGTTGGTCTAAAATGGTCTCCCGCTGAATCGACTGTGAATAATAAGTTAGTATACTTATTGGCCGTAAAACGTACATACTAAACTAGGCCATCTTCTTGTCAAAAAATGCTCAATAAACAATTTATCTTCTTGTAAACGATCGTATCGACTCTAACCCAATCGGTTACGCTTCTTGGACTTGGTTTTTGTGGGTCTAAAATAGCAACCCACTAAATCCACTTTACAATCTAACTTAGTTACCGATTTGCCTTATAACGTACGTGCTAACGTAGTTACCTTTTGGCCTTAAAAGGTCTATGTACTCAGTAGGACAAAAAAACTAATGTCTACAGATTTACACTAAACTTACACCGTTTGAAGATAATGGTGGTAGAAAGCTTTCCTGAAAATATTAGTTGCTGAGGTGCTGTAGTTTTTAAGAAATTAGTAAAATAATGTCATGAAAATAATTTTCGTCTCAGTGATCATGAGACAAAAAATATTTTTAGCATGTAAAAACGTATTTTCATGACATTGTTTTACTCATTTCTCAAAAACTGCAGCACCTCAGCAACTAATATTTTAAGGTACGCTTTCTACTATCATTATCTTCAAACGGTGTAAGTTTAATGTAAATCTGTGTTCATTGTGTTTTGTGTTACCATAACCCAAATCCTTTAAAGGAACACGTTGCCTTGGATCGGACGAGTTGGTCTATGAAAACCGTTTGTAACCGTTTGTTATAAAATGCATATGGATAATAGAAACATCTTTTAAAGTAGCATACAATGATCTACACAAATTTGCCTCGAAATTGCGTGGCTTTCTTTTTACTTTGCGAACTAACACGATCGGCCATTTGTGGGAGTCAAAAATGTGACTCCCATAAATGGCCGACCGTGTTAGTCGACGAGATAAAAGAAAAAACCGTGCAATTTCGAGGCATGTTTGTGTGGATCATTGTATTCTACTTTTACAACATCTTTCTACCCATGTGAATTTTATAACAAACACTTTTCAAAGACCAACTCGACCGATCCAAGGCAACGTGTTCCTTTACCGTAAATAGTATCTAGGCCTAACCCTAACCCTAACCCTAACCCTAACCCTAACCTTAACCCTAACCCTAACCTTAACCCTAACCCTAACCCTTTAACGTAAATAGTATCTAGGCCATCATCTTTCCAAGAAATGCTCAATAAATAATTTATCTTTCTGTAAATGCTCATCCTTCATCATCCACACTCAACCTAATTGGTTACGCTCGTTGGGCTCGATTAACAATAACCAGGATATTACCGAACAGTCGTAATCCATGCAGTATTAATAATATCCATGCAAAGGTGTGACATAAAATATGTACGGAGTTCCGGAAGTGTCATACCATTAAACCAGATAACGAGACGATCTGTCTATGACAGTTACTGGACTGTATGGCAATGAACCAAAACTATCAACTAAAACGCAATATACTGGCAGGGCACACAATCCCATACAAAAGCGTAAAGAACCTGTCTCTCAGCAATATCACCTGATGGTCACTATAAAAACATGGAAGGAAAAATAGAGGAAGACACTCATCTTACATTATGTTGCCAGGGATATCGAGGTGCTTCCAGCTGATCTCTAAACATAATGAGGGATATACAAGCATGGGCAAATCTAAACGTGATTTCAACCTTGGTCGCCAAAAGAGAGAGTTAGAAGTCGACTTGCCGAGTTAAACCAGTTATTACTGCATAATCAGTTATTGATCTAGTTATTACTGCATAATCAGTTCTTGATCTATTAGATGGGTAGACTCGGTAATATACATTAATTATCCCTATATGTCGACTCAATTATATTTAATGTGTCGACTTGGCATGATAAATGACTTATCACAACATGTCGACTTATTTCATTAAATGGGACGACTTGGCAAGATAGACAAATTGTTACTACAAGTCGACTTAATCCATTAAATGGATCGACTTGGCATGATAATTGAATTATCAAGACCTGTCGACTTTATATTCAATTAAATGGGTTGACTTGCCATGATAAATGAATTATCAAGACGTGTCGACTTATTCCATTAAATGGATTGACTTGGCATGATATATGAACTATCAAGACATGTCGACTTATTCCATTAAATTGTTCGACTTGGCATGATATATGAATTATCAAGACATGTCGACTTATTCCATTAAATTGTTCGACTTGGCATGATTTATGAATTATCAAGACATGTCGACTTATTCCATTTAATTGTTCGACTTGGCATGATATATGAATTATCAAGACATGTCGACTTATTCCATTAAATTGTTCGACTTGGCATGATTATGAATTATCAAGACATGTCGACTTATTCCATTAAATTGTTCGACTTGGCATGATATATGAATTATCAAGACATGTCGACTTTTTCCATTAAATTGTTCGACTTGGCAATACAAATTAATCCACGAGATACAGTGGTTGGGTGCTTGGCAACTTCTTATAGAGTCCATTAGATTTAGAAGAGGCATCGTGACTCTAGTCCAAGTTGACCAAACAATCCACAAATCTTGTACCGGGTTCAAGTTTCTTGATATTGACTGAAATTGATTTGAACTATTTCTCGCTGGACTGTGTTAAGCTGATATGCCTGGATACTGTAGCTTCTGTAAACACACGCAGAAGAAAGCTCTTTGGTCCAAATGTATCTGTAGTTTTCTGTTCGTCTTTGGTGTCCATTTGTCTTTGTATTCAAAGCTGTAATCGAAGTGAGTCTGTACTTTTTTACTACAACACAGCCTATTGACCCATTTAACCTGACGTCATCAGCAGAAAAATCTTGAATGCGCCATACTGGTGGGCAATTTCACTGTGCCTTTTCATATAACTCTATGCTGCGCGTTGGGCAGTAAAGGGTTATTGTGCATTTTAGGCGACGCGGCGTTAATACACGTAAACCTAACTGCCCACCAACATGGTGAGCGTGGCATTGGTCGCCGCGCGTGATGCGCGTGCAAGGGGTCAATACGCTGCACGAGCCGTCTCGCGACGGCGCACATACACAATATTGTTGAACTGGTTATCATATTAAAGTGTTACACAATATTATCATATGATGTATTTATAATCCATACAATAATCAGGTGCGTTCTATATCATGGATAGTTGAGCGTAAAATGAAACGGGAAAGAACGGGTTTATCGCCTTCTATCTCTAGGACCCCGCTTGGACCCAAAGCCGCGATGTAACCAAAGGGAAGATAATATGCCCAGAGAGTGCATATAATCACTACATTGGGTGCGTTCGATTAGCTTCCCTGGGTCGACCCCGCGGCACTCGGGTGATACCCTGACAAGAGCTAATCGAATGATCACACTCGCCCTCTCGTGGTAACGTCATGCACCTCGGGTCAACCCCACTCCACAAGCAGGGCACTGTCCCGGGAGAGCCCCTGGAATGACGTCGAAGCTAATCGAACACACCGGGGGCAGACCGGGGTCGACCCAGGGTAGCTAAACAAACGCACCCATTATGGAGACAGAGAGCAAAACCGAAAAGGGAAAATGAAGGGTCGTCATAAGGGAACTCTAACGACTGGGGTGCCCCTGAATGAGTTTTGTTCTCATGCGAGGTCTATGGGAGGTTCTTATTAGAGGGACAAAGGAAAGAACAAATTAAAAGCTGTCTTCGCAGGAATGCAACAAATAGACTGCTTGAAGTTTTAATACCTGCACACAATAAACAATAACAACCCAAAGTGTCGTCACGATGTTCCTTCCACATCTTCTCAATCGTCAAAAGTTCATCTTAGTTTTATTTCAATTAAGTCCCTTTCCTTCACAAAGATCAGTGCACTTCCCTTTCTCCACCGCCCCCCCCCCCCCCCACGCCCGCCCGCCAACGGACCAAAAATTAGAGTCTCATTTTAATTGATCGCTGGCCCAATTTATGCACCGCCAAATCTCGAGGAAAGAAGACACGGAATTTAACTTTCAGTGGGTATACAGGTGTGCAATAATTGGAGAACAATTTGATAGTGGCAGTCGTTTTTTTGTAGGTTAACTAATTCATTGCATCCCCGCACGGCACAGTTAGATGCAATCAATGATAACGGAAAGGTACAGTTGTCATCATTGTATAGGTGAATGGGTCAATTAGATTCATTCGATATGTGTGTATCTTCTTGCAGTTCTTTCAGTTCCGGTTATAGAACAAAACGGAGAGGGCGGTCTTTTCTAATCACTAGTCAATTTTTAAGTTAAAGGAACACGTTGCCTTGGATCGGTCGAGTTGGTCTTTGAAAAGCGTTCTGTAACCGTTCGTTGTAAAATGTATATGGTTAGAAAGATATTGTAAAAGTAGAATACAATGATCTACACAAATATGCCTCGAAATTGCGTACTTTTCTTTTTACCCTGTCGACTAACACGGTCGGCCATTTATTGACTCCCATAAATGGCTGACCGTGATAGTTCGCGACGTAAAAGGAAAACCGTGCAGTTTCGAGTGATACTTGTGTGGATCATTATATTCTACTTTTAAAACATCTTTCTAACCATATGCATTTCATAACAAACGATTTCAAACGCTTTTCAAAGACCAACTCGACCGATCCAAGGCAACGTGTTCCTTTAATGGTTTTATGCAGAAACGTTTCCCAGACTGTGTATTCAATTACGGATTATGCTTTTTGCACAGTGGACGACAATGCTACCGCATTGTACTTTTATATCTGCATTAAAAAAGGATTAAACAATCGAAAAACCAAAAGGTGTCCTTTGCCTTATAACCTCGAAGCTACAAAAATATTACAAATTTAAATTCAGTGTCGGGTCAAATCGGCCAAAAACATGATGATCGGCTCCGGTGTTTTTTAATCCATCCCAATAAGTCGGTTATGTAAACACATCGGACTCGTCGTTGAAATCGCTCGTGCTGAGGCAAAAACTACTAAGCTTTTCTGACGGAATAATCGTCAAGGGATGAAATAATTGCATTATTTACACTCCATTTTTCCCCATTAGGCCAAAGAAAAAATGTGTTTGTTTGTCCATAGAGGGCCCTGAATAGGGTCCGTCAGTAGATTCTTTTCATAAGGATATTGTATTTTGGAATTAGAAACTTTGCTAAACGCATCGGGTTTTCGGTGGACGGAAAACGCAGGGTATCGACAATCCAGAGTTTTGAAAATCTGTGTTTTTTAACAAGTCGGGGTATCTGAACAAGGTTATATTAAATAAAAATTAAAGTCACCTGGAAATAGAATTTTCTTTTCTTTCAAACATAAGAGTATATGCTTACGAACAATACAATTTTTTTTTTAGTAATTGTTTGTCACAATTTATATGTTTAAAAAATATATAAAGTTGTTTGGGGGGCTGACTCCGCCTACCCCTTTTGTGACGTCAATCGAGGCAGACTTTGCCTGCAATGCGTAGAGTAAACACACGTGCAAAGTACATTTGAAATGTACCAACTCACGACTTGGACGTACATGTACGTCCAAGTCGTGAGATGGTACATTTCAAAAAGTGTTTTTCTGCATTCAGCAGCAATACACCATGGTCGGCATTTTTTTGAAACGTACATTCCCCCAAACTCACGATTTGGTCCGAACATGTACTTCGCAATTGTGTTTACTCTACGCATTACAGGCAAAGTCTGCCTAGATTGACGTCACGAACAGCGCCCTCTCGGGTCGGGGTCTACTCTTAAATTTGTAAATAAAATAAAAACTGATTTTTTAAAACCTTAGTTAACTGTTTATTCACATTCCATTCATCAAAACACATATATTTGTGACAAAAGCTTTATTTTGAAAAAATACCACTTCCAGGTGACTTTAAGTAAATAAATAAATATCCAAGATATTGAAAATCCAGGGTATCAACAATTCATGGATTTTAAAATTTGATGGGTTTCTACCAGGATATAAAAAACCAAGGGTCTCAAATATCAACATGTTAAGATATCCCAGTCGAATACCCAAGGTATCACAAATTCAAGGTATATCGTAAATCCAGGGTATCACAAATCCAGGGTTTAAAAAATCCAGAGTATCAAGAATCCAGGGTGTCAACAATCCAGGGTATCGAATATCCAGCGTATTGAAAACCCAGATTGTCAAAAATCCAGGGTATCGAAAATCCAGGGTTTAAAAAATCCAGAGTATCAAAAACCCAGGGTATCGAAAATCTGATGTATCGAAAATCCAGGGTTTTGAAAATCCAAATTATAGCCATTCGACACTATGGCCCCTTTCGAATCAACGGCTTCGGCTCCAGATTTGGCTTTGGCTAGCTCGGCCCCGAGCCCGTGGTTGTTTTGACAATGGCGCGTGCTTTGCGTTCGCGCTCAGGGCTTCAGACGAGAGAAGGGAGCCTATTGGTAATTGTCAAAGACCAGTATTATAACTTGGTGTATCTCAACATATACACACAAAAACAAACCTGGGAAAATCTGGAATCTATTTGGTCTTTGATGTTGCCAAACCAATGGAAGAAAAAACACCCTTGCCACACAAGTTTTGTCCTTTCAGATGCCTTGAATTCAAGACCTCAGTGGACATTCACAGTGTCTTTATCGAATATCATTATCTGAATGTCCAATGTCCAATATCGAGGTACAGGGTATAGTAATTTATAGTACAAACCTATTTGAATGATCAATGTTCAATGTCGATGTACAAGGTATAATATACATTCACTGTACACAATATTTGAATGTCCAATATCGATGTACAATGTATAATATATGTACATTCACTGTACAAACCTACTTGAATGTCCAATGTTCAATGTCGATGTACAAGGTATAATATACATTCACCCAGTACAAAAAATTTGAATGCCCAATGTTCAATATCGATGTACAAGGTATAATATACATTCACTGTACACAATATTTGAATGTCCAATGTCCAATATCGATGTACAATGTATAATATATGTACATTCACTGTACAAGCCAACTTTAATGTCCAGTGTTCAATGTCGATGTACAAGGTATAATATACATTCACCCAGTACAAAATATTTGAATGTCCAATGTTCAATATCGATGTACAAGGTATAATATACATTCACTGTACATACCTATTTGAATGTCTAATGTTCAATATCGATGTACGATGTATAATATACATTCACCGTACAAACCTACTTGAATGTCCAATGTTCAATATCAAACCAACTTCTGTTCTTACATATTATAAACCTTTCCACTATTTGTACTAAATTATACTCCCTCCCACTGAGGCCTAAGCATCATAAAACCCTTGCAATGAGATGGGGGATTCACAATCGATCTCAAAATACTTCCCAAGGGGTGATTTATACATAATTTTGTCTTCTTCTCCCGCCACCGCAGGGGGGTTTCAAACCTTCCTCCTCAAAATGATAAAATGTCTCAAGAGTCCTTCACATTCATCCGAAGATCATTGAGATAATGTCAGCCGAGAGTGGTCTGTTCGTGAATATCAACAATATTGCGACAAGCTACAATGTGTTTGACGACAAAATAACTCATCATTCGAAACGGTACCGGCGAGTAGCACAGCAACAAAAAAACATCAGCAAAATGGTCATCGTCAATCTCTATATCAATCATACACTAAATGCCATAAAATCTGACTGTAAAATTTCTCTTTTGTTGAAGATTTTTACAAATTTTCAGTTTTGGCTAATCAAAAAGATTGATATCATTGGAGTTAACACAGCATCTTAAGTAAACCAAATAGCATTATCAATTGACATTATTACAAAAGATGAGATGTTTGGTGCAGCACCGTTTGTAGCAACATTTCAGCAATCTTGAATAGTATAATGCAGCACCGTTTGTGGTATTATTTCAGCATTTAAACATTGTGTAATGTAATTACGCAGCACCGTTTGTGGTTATATACGTTTCAGCAATGTTGCCTATTATATGCATCCACCCTTTTGGTAAAATTTTAGCGATGCAACTCCGACTGTGGTAAATTTCAGCAATGTTTCATGTTATAATCATACAGCACCGTTTTTGGTCACATTTCCGCAATGTTTGTTTCAAATATGCTTCAACGTTTTCACTAACAATTCAGCAATGTTACGTGTTATATACCTTGTAGACGAATAAGGCTTCCATTACTCAACACTGTCACAATGTAGGACACAGACTCATTGATACAAACGACACGTCTAGCGCCTTCTTTAAAACAACTATCTCTAGACAGAATGAAAATGAATGAGTAACAAAATACGTTTAGGGTTTGCACGCATAATAAATGAAGCAATAGTCTTGTTGACTGATTTGACAATGACGAAGCAGCCCCGTCTCGCCAGCCCATGTGTGCCAGCCTCTAGAAACAGGCAGACCACGATGGGTGTGTTACTATTGCACATACCGATTGGGAAAACACAGTAGTCCTAATTCAAGACGCTACTTTGGTTTGTTTTGCTAACCCTTGAGTTGTGATATGCCAAATGGTGACAAACCCACAAGTAAACGTCTTGATGAAAGGATATGTCCAGTGGTGACTGCCGTATTGTCTGTACCGACCGTGGCCGATATATCATTGTGACACTCCGTATCCAAATGGAACACAAACAAAAACCCACATCTAAAAGCCTCACACGAGACACTCAGTAACTCTAATTTTATGGTTAAAGTTTCCATCACAAAAGATACCCAGAAATCTTCCCGAATGGGCTAATCCACAGGGGAGTTAAATGCTAATTTGAGCGTAAACATTTCTACACAGTTTTAGAGCCCAGTCAGAGTGCATCCCACTATTAAATAGGGAGTAAAGGGAGCGTCGTCCTCATTACTATTTTATAGACCCTACACATAATTCAGTATTGAGACACACTTTAGAGCCAAATAATAGGGTACAGTGTAAAATATTTGCCCAATTATTTGGACATGTGAATTGTTGACTTCAAACTTGAGGCATTTTTAAATAGTCCTGAAAAATGGGGACATTTTTCAAGATTGATGCCCTGTCGAACGTTCTAAAAGTGTATGGGTGTTTTTGTTCGGAGGGGGAATAAATCTACAGGCACTTGGACTCTCCATATCAACTTGAGCAAATATTACAAGTCAATGGATAACTTTCCATTCACTATAAAAATGCTACGAGACTTCCTAAGTACTGGTTGTGTATTTGTTGAGTGTTTAGCATTTTGTTTGCGCACTGTTAGTTATGGGAGATTATTTCGTAGGGTGCACCCTTAGGAATGAAGCGCAATGCTTGTGGAAATGACGTCCATGTACTTTGGTGCACTTTTTCCCCTTTCATGAGTGGCTACTTTCCCATCTCTATACTTACAATTCCGCGATCCACTGAACGCGGATCATTTTTTTTCTCTCTCCACTGTAAGAAACCTTTGGGATTGATACTCAATCCCGCGTGCGTCATGAACCTCATGAATGCCCCCCCCCCCCCTCTAACTTGAACAAACTTTCGACCTTAAAAACTGCAACGTTCACGATAAGGGCAGACAAGCGAACCTCCTTATGCTCAGTCTTGAACTATTTAAAGGTGTCAAATAGATAACGGTCATCCTCTATCTCGCAACGGGAACATTTCACAAAACTGACGTACATAATGCGCGCCAAAACAATACATTGCTTTAATAAAGGCACTGGACGCGTTTGGTAATTGTCAAAGACCAGCATCCTCACGTGGCAGTGTTCCTTTTGATATTGGCTATGCTCCCGATTTTTTTTTTTTTTTTTTTTTTTACTTTCTCAAACAAAATCGGCCCGAGGATTTGAGAAGGTGGATACATACTTAAAAGTTGGCAAATGTAAACAGGGAGCCGTGTAGTTGCGGTACACTTGTCTAATTGTTTAATGATTTCATTCGCATTGATAATGACAAAAAAACTGCCCGTTAATTCTGTAACAAAATAACATAACATAACATTTGAAATTTGGAAGGCACTATTTCATCAAGATCATAAAGCATCAATGGAAATTAGTTTATTTGCCTATTCATCGGAGTTTATTAGGGTTCCAATCCCAGTCTAGTCACTCTGAGCTTTTGAGCAAGGCACTTAAAGGAACACAGTGCCTAGGATCGGTCGAGTTGGTCTTTGAAAAGCGTTTAAAACCGTTTGGTATAAAATGCATATTGATTGGAAAGATGTTTAAAAGTAGAACACAATGATCCACACAAACATGCCTCGAAATTGCGTGGTTTTCCTTTTACCTCGTCGACTAACACGGTCGGCCATTTATGGGAGTCAAATATCTTGACTCCTACAAAATGGCCGACCGTGTTAGTTCGCAAAGTAAAAGGAAAACCACGCAATTTCGAGACAAATTTGCGTGGATCATTGTATTCTACTTTTAAAACACCTTTCCAATCATATGCATTTTATAACAATTACGGTTACAAACGCTTTTCATAGACCAACTCGTCCGATCCAAGACAACGTGTTCATTTAACCATAATAACTTCTTTTAACCCAGGTGTACAAATGGCAACATGGCAAGGGATAAGATGTTGTAGTGTTAGCTTAACCCCTTAGCTGCTAAGCAGCTTTAAGGTTGTAGGCCTATGCTCTGCAGGGAGCTGCGAAAGTTTGTAGAGTGATCCAGGTATACACGATGAACAGAGATAATAATGATGTAGTAAACCGCCTTGATCTAGCTACTACTAGGATGGGCTTCACAAAAACCGGGCAATATTTATATGATTATCGGGGATTGTTACCATGCCCCCTATACACACCAACTCGGTAATTGGTCATTTATAATACATGATGAGGTGCATCCTTGCAGATTGCCTTTAAATTTTAAATAGAAAGCACAACTTTGGTGTTTGGAACCAAATTTATTTTAATTTTATGTTTACTATGATTTTATTTGAGGTCTCGAAATCAAGCATCAGAAAGCACACAACTTCGTGTGACAAGGGTGTTTTTATCTTTCATTATTATCTCGCAACTTCAACGACCGATTTAGCTCAAATTTTCACAGGTTTGTTATTTTATGCATATGGTGACAGACACCAACTGTGAAGACTAATCTTTGACAATTACCAATAGTATCCACTGTCTTTAAATAATAACGCGTTTTTTAAAACATCGCCGACAATCCAGGGCGGCTATGTCCACGCAGGAAGAATATTCCTTAGGAATACACTACACGAAAACCGTTACTGGAGTAACGCTCTGCAGACTCAAATTTTGGAGCATGTATAGTGATACATAACAACATCATTTTGAAGTGAATAAGTGCTTTACTATCGTAAGCTGCTGCAGGCAATTCTAACCAATAGTTTGTATTGGCAATAATGTTAAGAGTGATGACCAAACGTATACCTTCCCTTTAAATGAGACGGCACACGGCACATACAGGCGTTTTATTACTCTCTCCTTTGGTGTGGTAATCCCGTATGTCTAAGACAGTCTTTGGCCCCGGGCATCTAGTGAACTTTCACTATGCATATGCGAACCATGGATCTAGATGACTCGAATCCTAAACTCGAGATAAATGTGGCGGAGGGTTTTTTCTTTCACAAGGTGAACAAATAAGCTCGCGTGCAAGGCTATAGCTTCTATGCAGAAGTGGACTAGAATACTATTCTGTGCTATTTTGAGCGCAATGGTAATTTTGTTACTTGTAAAGGCTACTTAACAATGCGAAAACGTCTTCTTGTGTATCACAATGGTAAGAGTGAAAACATACATTCACAAATTTACACAAAAGTCACATCATGGTGAAAACATAATCATAGTGGTCAAACATCCCTTGCAATATTTTTAGCTCAAAAGTACCTGTTTTTTGTATGATTAAAACAATTAGTGTTGCAGCACAAAACCTAATGTTTGAACCCAGTAACAGCATATGCAATTGTCGAAGACAAGTAGAGCCTATCCTCATTTTGGTGTATCCCAAATATGGGCTGAATTGGTCATCAAAGTTTCGAAAAAAGTCACAGTTTCTAAAAGATCCTTTGTTTAAAAGGGAACTATTTAAAGGCGAATTATACCCTTGTTATGGGTAACCATTTGACTGTTTCATTCAAATATAAATATAAGCATATATCATACAAAATACCCTGTGGAAATTTCCATTTCAAAAGTTGGTTAGAAAGTTCCATTTAATTTGCTTGAGTTGAAAGTGAAGAGCTGCATTATGCAGTTTTTTTCCATTAATTAAAAGAAGAAGAAAACAAGTCAATTAAAAGGTTTCAATCAATCAATCAATATAACATTTATTTCCACATTCACATCACATGGAGGCATCTTCCTAAAAGCTGGTGCTTGTGGCGGATGTGCCCGTTACAAGATTACAGATCAAAAAAGGATAACAGCACTAAAAAGACGAATAAATAAATACTAACTGCCACGGTAGACAACTACATACAGGTTTAACCATGGTTAGACAAGATATGTATAACTCTGAAGCAGAGCATGTATGCGAAGTAAACAAAGGGACAGCAATTATACAAACAATACATTAGAAAACAAAGACGAGTGAGTAGGTGAGTAAGTACCGGCTAGGCCAACTACCGTAGGAGGTTTCACTCCTGATAGTGAGCCGTTGCATGCTTTTACAAAACTTTTCCAGCCTTTCTTCTGAAGATCGATCAGAGCATACTGATAGAAACATCGGACTATTCCATCATGGTATCCTTTCAGAATCACCACACGGCATGAGTGACATCATCATCGCATGCTATCACATTCTAGTGTCGATCGAAAACCTTCGTATTCAAAGAAAATGCCCCAAGATATAAAAATGGCAGACTAGAACTGGAGGAGGAGCGGTCAGAGGAAATGAGAAAGTCTTTCCACGACTTCCGTAATCTGTGTCAATCGAAAACGTTCGCATTCAAGGAAAATGGCCTAATAAATAATAAAATGCCAGACTGTAGATGAAAGAAAATGGCCCAAAATATACAATGACAACTACTTACTTTAGATTGGAATGTTAAATTGAAATGTTCAAATGAATGAAAATGCCCCAAGATATAAAATGGTAGTATTAGAAGTGGGGAAAGAAAATACAAAAACATGAAAGGAATTGTCACGAGTATAAAATGGCTGACTTCAGAGTGGAGAAGGAGGAGCAGTCACAGAAATAAGGGAGCCATTCCTCAAGATATAAAATGGCAGACTGTAGAAGTGGAAAAAGAAAATGCCCCCAAGAAAGAAGATGGCCGACTTAGAAGTGGAGACGATTGAGCAGTCAGATAAAAGGTAGCCATTCCACGAATTCTGTATTCTATGTGGTTTGTGGTCGTTTCTATAAGCATGGCTCACTGATGGATGAGCCATGATACGGTGTCAGGGAGTAAAATAGAGGACTTCAAATATTGGCCAGGACGTTTGACCGAAGTGCGACAAAAATAGATCAGTGGGGTTGCAACCGCATGACGTACATCATATAACCCAGCACAGCGTCGCTTGCTCCCCGACATACGCCTGGCTTATGACGAGGCAATGATAGAGTTGTTGTTTTGTTTTGCTGGTAAATTTATAAACTGGAGTCAAGAAAGGATTGGTTTTAGAACTGTAGTCGAGTACTTTTCCATGAGTATGAATACGAGTACATGACAATTCCTTGTTTGAGTAAATTTCACGTACAGTGTATAGGGCTACAAGTTCAGAAATCCTTGTGTGTAGAGTTCGTACGAGTATATAGACCCAGTACGAGTACGCGAAAGGCAAAGAAGAGCACAGATACGAATGGAGAACTAGTCAGGCAACGAGTATGGTGATATGAAAACCGGTTTGAGTACCAGTTTTAGTACGGGGACGGTCACGAAAATGGACACACGTACAAGTAAGAGTACAGGTATAGAGAACGACTATATTATGAGTATATTATATTGATTCAATTAAACATACAATATGTCACTAAAGCTGTGAAGAAAATTGAGACATTAAACAGCCAATTAAGGATGATCTCAATAATTCAACTACTACCTTTTTATGGCCAAATAGACATCATAGATACCGGTTAATAACCATTCTACTCTCAAAATTTGCATTTAATAATGAATAACTCGAGTCAAAAATGCACCCAGCCGCGCGGCTTTTTTTTTAACTGAGAGTCAAAAACGGCTTATCTATTATAATGACCCCTTGACGCCAGTGACGATTTTCCCCTAATTGGGTTTGAACACAGTTCTCCAGCTTTGGCAATCTGAGGGCGCTATTTTCCACATCAAATAGCCGCCACTGACATCACGATTCCATTGTCGCGCAGGTTTGTTTGACCCGCGTTTTTCAGAAATTTGGCTTGGAGCGTTCTGGAGAAAAACACTATTTTACCATGTTTTAATGTGAGGTAAGAGACTCGTTATGTTTTTGTATGTTTGAACTGCAGCTGTTAGAACACTGTAATATCTATATATTTGAGATCATCCTTTATTGGCTGTTTAACCTGGAAGAACAAGTCTAACCACCAATACTGCATCTCTGCTCGACTCTGTGAAAGTGAACCTTGGAAAACGTTTGGAAGATATTCTTGTGACTCATACACAACCAACCGAACGAAGTGCATTCCGAACATTCTCAGATGTCAAGCACTTATTTTATAGGAAACGTACATTTTAATATCTTGGAATCTCTCAACTACGTGTATACACTTTAAATTGAATCATTGAACTTTACTCAACCCCAGAATGTAAAATTTCATGGTATTGATTCTCTCTGACCTGATTCACCATTCTACAGCTTTGATTCTGTTTTGCTTTTTAGGTTTGACAATTTCGTATCAGTTCGCCTACTACAAATCATAAAAAAATAAATATATATTTTTTTTTTTTGGTTTTTTTTTTAATCTAAGTCGTGTGTCAGCTCTTCGCTTCAAAATCTCAGTATTGTTGCTTCCCAATCATCGCTTATTATTCTGTCTGCCCTTTAATCTCATCCCATTATGTTCCTTTGTTCATCTAAATACTTTCTTCATTCTCTTCCCTCAGTCGGCTTTTTATCAATCTAAATCTGAATTCATTCTGTTTTGCCTCTAATCACATCGCCATTCTGTTCCTTTGTTAATCTAAACACTTTCTTCATTCTCTTCCCTCAGTCGGCTTTTTATAAAATCTAAATCTGAATTCATTCTGTCTGCTTTTTTACTTCTTCATTTTGTTTTTTTTTGCTTCTTCATTTTGTTCTTTCAGTCTACTTTTCAATCTTAATTTGAATTAATTCTGTTACCTTTTAATCTCATCACCATTCTGTGCGTGTGTTAATCTATAAACAAAAATTGTGTTCATAACTGTTTTTTCGGTCTGCTTTATCAATCTAAATCTGACTTCATTCTGTCTGCTTTCTCATCTCTTCATTTTTTTTTTGCTTCTTCTATTTGTTCCTTCAGTCTGATTATCAATCCAAATTTGAATTAATTCTGTTACCTTTTAATCTCATCACAGTTCTGTTCGTGTTTTAATCTAAATCTTCTTTTTTCATAACTGTTCTTTCGGTCTGCTATATCAATCTAAATCTGAGTTCATTCTGTCTGCTTTTTCATCTCTTCATTTTGTTTTTTGGCTTCTTCATTTTGTTCCTTCAGTCTGATTATCAATGTTTGCCTTTTGTAATTTTCATTCTTTTCAATTCAAGACATTTATTCTACTTACTAATATTAACAAACTCTGCTTCTTACAACCTCAACGACTTCTTCAGTCTGTTGTCTTCAAATACAGTCGAGGTTATATTTCTTCAGTTTGATTACCAATCTAATCATCAGTCCAGCCACGTTTAGGTATGACTGGGATGACCTCACTGCATTTCTATCATTGCATTTCTATCATTGCTTTTCTGGCACAGAAGTCATCTGTATCTCAGCATTGGCTTCACTAATTTGATGGAGAGCTTTTAATTCCGTCGGTCTACTCATAGAAGATGTGCCAAAGTGAATAAGGTTGGGTTTACTGTGAACAAATAGGAATGCTGTAACAGATGCCGGCAAGTAAATATTCAATTTGCATTTTTTAAAGGTATTGATGTTATCATTAACACTAACAAAAACAATAAATTAATTACTGGATTTTATTTAATTGCTTCACATTGTTTAATTTATTGATTCAATTAGTACATTTTGGGATAACGCCTGAGGATCTTGTAATCAAGTAAATTCAATTGTATTTTTAAAGGAATTGATGTAATCAAATTATAACAATAACAACAAACTAAGGGTAAGTGTAAAACCAAAACAACTATTATTAAGGAATGCTTTAAATTAAATCATTGCTTGATGACAATGTTTACGTCAAAGATTTAGGATCATGTATGATTAAGAGTTTATGTTAGAACACAAAACAGGAAAATTTTGAAATTGGCATAAAAAAAAACCTTCTCGAGAAGTGTGCAAACTTAAAGTTGTGGCTTTTTTTAAAGGCATCCCCTGGACACCTTTGGTAATTGTCAAAGACCAGTCTTCTCACTTTGTGCATCTCAATATATGCATAAACAACAAGCCTGTTGAAAAGTTGAACTCAACTTGCCGTCGAAGTTGCGAGAGAATAGTGGGAAAAAACACACCTTTGTCGCATAAGTTGTGTGCTTTCAGATGCTTGAATTGGAGACCTCAGCTGAGGTCTCGAATTAAATTCAAATATTTGAATGAATTTTTTATTTTTTTTTTCTCAAAAACAATGTTTCTTCAGAGGGAGCCGTTTCCCACAATGTTTTATACTACTAACAGCTCTCCATTGGTTTTTACCAAGTACGTTTTTTGCTTGAACAATTATCAAAAGTGTCCATGCCATCAACTACCGGTAAATGAAATAATGTAAATACTGTCCAGTTTAATTTAATTCTTCACCGTGTAGCCTATCCTCCAGCAACTTGACGCTTTAATAAATCCAGTTAATATAATTTATTTATTTTAATTTTTGACCGAGAGTATGCTTGATTAAAACCGTTCAAGTGGATATGATAGGCGTTTCTCACTATGTACTTAATTCGGTCGGACGACCATGTGATATAATATTAACAAGAAAGTACTCCAATGCTAAACAAATAAGGTTTGACCAACTGGGTATCCTGACCAAATGGGAATCAATGTGGCCTATGTTTTGTCTGGTATTCGATGTGCACGACATGTGCTCAGACCCTGAGTGTCCGAATTGGCTTGTTTTGGAATCTATAATAGAATACAATTAATTAGCCATTCAAATTAAAGACACTGGACACCTCTGGTTGATGTCACTGGTTGTATCTCAACATATGCACAAAATAACAATTCTGTGAAATATTGAACTTAATTGGTCGTCGAAGTTGTGAGATAATAATGGAAGAAAAAAATATTCTTGTCACACGAAGTTGTGTGCTTTCAGATGCTCGATTTCGGGACCTCAAAATCTAATTCTGAGGTCTGAAGTTTGTTCAGAAGGGCCATAGTCAATCACATTATTATGTGTTATTTGTTATTACAAACTCTATTGTTTAGATGGCCAAGAGTATGTGCCGAGAGTATGCGCCAAGAGGGCCAGGGAATGGGCAAGGTTGCCCCAGTTAACGTGTTTTCATCAGTAGACGAAACGTCGGGCCGGACAGGGAAGTCGCGGCAGGGCTGGACTGATGTATCAGGGAGGTTGCATTGAGGAGGTATTTGTTGGAGAAAGGAAAGACTGGCTTTTATGCCTGGAGAACATTATTTGGAGATGCATATTATTGCTAATAGAAGTTGAGATTGCATATTGATGCTATTGTGAATTTAAGTGGAATTTGGAGTTGCATATTATTGCTAAGTAGAAGTTGGGATTGCATATTGATGCTAAGTGTATTTAAGTGGAAGTGGAGTTGTATTTCTTGCTAAGAAGAAGTTGGAGATGCTAAGAGAAGTTTGAGTAGAGTTCGAAGTTGCATGTTATTTCTATGTGAAGTTGATGCTTGATTGTAAATATAATGTAAATAATCATAACTAAAGAAGAAGTCGAAAGTGTTTGATTTCGGTGTCGTGATTTTAGGGTTCCTTGGTGAATTCAGCGGGGTGCTGACACCAAGTAAGTTTTTATGCTAACAATTCTTTTGAGTAATTACCAATAGTGCCCACAACCTTTAATGAACTTCTCCTTTATATACAAAATACATAGCCTTATTTTATCATACTTTGGATGTGGAGTATTCTAAAATAAAGGTTAGCTCTGCATCCGAAATACATTAAGACTTTCTGAACGTATTCTCATTGATAGCTTTTGATTCAATTAAAACAAAATCTCCACAGTAAAACAAAAGCACATGATCGCAGCTGCATGTCATGAACGTACGAAGGTCGTTTACATGTTGGGGCGACGAACGCTAATAATATAAGTTCGATGACACTGCTATTGCTGGGTGTGCAGTGTGTGTGATTTATATATATATTTAAAACTACCTGAATAAGATTTCAGATCCTGTAAGATTATAGATTAATATAATATGATAATGGGGGAGTGTGTCTGAAAAGGTAAAATAACTCCGTTCCTTGCTTCAAACACACAATAATTTAGAATGGAGCATGCGCGCTTGTAACCTCTGTGGAAATCATCATAATTTTGTTGCTCATTTTTGTTATGAGAGTATAACGAAACCAAGTCTTTGTTTTTGTTGGTGATTTGTGCACGTTCACTTGTTTTAATTCGATTGCCGTTATTGAAACAATCAACTGCGGTTTTGAGGGGTTTTCAAATGCTAATTTTTTGCCATTTTGACAGCAGTTTGGGCAGGGCTAGTTCAACGGAGGTTTGATGCAGATATTATAACCTGATGTATACTTAAGAACTAAATTTCAAATGTTTTCCCAATATTCTTTTAGATGTGAACCACCCAAAGCAGCTCACTTCATGACATTTTGAAATATTGGTCGCCCTTTTTGGGCCGAGCAAAAGGTATTCCGTGCTTAGCAAAATTTAGTGCTTAAGCTGCTTTGTCATTGGAGGCGATTTCAAAAAGAGCTAAGATTGATCGTAACTGCAATACAATCGTAGTTGCTTTAGTCAAGTGTGATGTCGCATAGCAAATCACTATGTTGATTCTGACAAAGTTATCTCACGATGGATTTTATTGCTTTGTGAAATCTAGCTCAGGTCCTATGTGTCACTTACAAACGACGCCCGTTTGGGCTCGATAAAGCGCTTTATAAGAACACGTCTTGTTAATTTACCATCGGAAACACGCAACCTCTTGCTGTCAAGGCCAACAATATTAAATTAATGCTAGAAGCAAATCAAAGAATAAAAAAAAAAAAAATTACAAAGAATGAAGCTCTCTCCAGTAGACAAAAATGTCCAAGGAGCATTGTGGATTTGATTATTAATTAATATAACTTGCTTTTCTTGATCTAGCATCCGCCATACAGGAGGGATATTTCCTCCCTCCATCCCTCCGCTAATCAATAAACTAGACTCCAATCAATTCGTTTTTTATCACCACTCTAGGTTGACCTCATCACGACCGCTTTTAAAATTTTGATCTGATGACTCTATGAAAGACTAACGTCACAGTTAACCCACTCCGATTCGCTTGAACTCTGGGCCAGAAATTTATGGAACCACACTTGAAGATAAATCTGAAGATGTCAAGTTAACTGTAATCTGGTTTCCTCTTTTTCTATAAGAGCTCATCAAGTAAAGAGGCAGGCACCAGACGCGTCGTCATAATTCTGTATGAGTTTTATTATGCGTCCATCTATATGTTTTTTTTAGTGTGTTTTACGATCGGCCACTGTTGGCACATTATGGAGTATTTTATCTTCAAGGTAGCGCAAGTGGAAAGCTATATCTTTCAGCAGAAATTCTTATGCTTTAAAATTGTAATTTGAAAATGTCACAGTGAAGAGCGAAATTGCTTTCGAAGCGTGTCCAGCTGTGAGTGTGTAGCTACATTATTCTGATGGCATATTTAATCAGCGACAATATCAACGGGAGAGGGTTTTGTCGTTTTGCGTTTGAGTTGGGAACAACCGTCATTATTTCCGATGAGTCTTCGCAAAGCTTGATTCATAACAATTTGAAGGAAAAAAACAATCATTTTATTTGAAGTAAATGTTTATTCCGATCACCGGGGGTTCTGAAAATGCAATTGTCCAAACCTTTACCAAGCCGGAAAGTCTTTTCTGAAGGATCGGTATATAGTGATATCGAGTGACTTGTAATCCGTGAGATGGCGTCTTTTTACACAAGGTGCCAAATAAAGGTGTTCGGCCAACAGCCGAAAAACGTTTTATTAATCCAGGGCCTAACTCATGAATTGTTGTACAATAAATAAAGCATGTGACGCTCTGTGGCCCTTCACTTCCGCTGGAATCATTTATTTGAATTTTCATAATTCAAAACTTCATATAAATCATAACAAACAAACTAAACAAGTAGATCGGGATGATGACGTCGTTGATGATGTTATAACACTTAAAGCCGTTGGACCCTTTCGGTAAACAGTAATGTCCAAGGCCCACACTTCGTGTATCACAACTTATATATAAAATAACAAACCTGTGAAAATTTAGGCTCAATCGGTCATCGGAGTCGGGAGAAAATAACGGGAAAACCAACGCTTGTTTCCGCACGTTGTGTTTAAAATAAATCCGTAATTCTCGATATCGAGAATTAGTATTGTTTTAATGTTTTCTCAAAAAGTAAAGCATTTCATGGAACAATATTTCAAGAGAAGTCTTTCACCACTACTTTCTGTAAACTCTGTAAGTTATTTGTAAATCTGTGAACTTTTAATTTTTGTTCTGTACCGAAAGTGTCCAATGGCTTATAATCAACGTTAAACATAATCGCCTATTTTGATATGTCTACATGGAGCACCTTGTCTAATTTAGTTTATTTTCGTACGTAAAGTCAACGGCGTTGGGTTGATATAATTGTTAGCACTAAAGCAAGACGAAACTACATACACTTGGAGGGCACTCGGTTGGATGAGGGGTGGGCGGGGTTTTGTAAATGCCCCCCCCCCTCCCTTACACACAGCACCCAAACATAACCATGATCATAGGTTTATTAGAAATTACGTCTTGAGGCTTGCACAACAATATTTGCACAAAGGAATTATAAAAGTATAATGTCGTCTGCTATAGACGACCTGTCTTTCTCCCTATACAAAGACGATCAATTCTTTCCCGCCAAAAACCATGGTAACGGGAATTGTTGCGATGAAGGAAGAATGAGCAATCACACGCAGTTGTACCTTTAACGATGCATTCTATTGGGATTATTAATCAGTAGATGGTGTGGAATGTAGTGTCAAGCGACTGACTGCTCTCAGCAGTATATACATACCTCACTACTTGTCAGGGCCCAATTGTACAAAGCCTGTAAGCACAAAAACTTGCTGTGAGCAAAGAAAAGTATCGCTTAACAGCTTATGGAATAAGCCATTTGCGTGTTAGATTTAAATGTTGTCTGGTACAGTGACGTGCTTGATCATAAGTCACCACTTAAAGACAGTGGACACTGTTGGTAATTGTCAAAGACTACTCTTCACAGTTGGTGTATCTCAACATATGCATAAATTAACAAACTTGTGAAAATTTGAGCTCAATCGGTCATCGAAGTTGCGAGGTATTAATGAAAGAAAAAAACACCCATGTCACCAGAAGTTGTGTGCTTTCAGATACTTGATTTCGAGACCTCAAATTCTAAATCTGAGGTCTCGAAATCAAAATTCGTGGAAAATTACTTCTTTCTCGAAAACTACATTACTTCAGAGGGAGCCGTTTATCACAATGTTTTATACATTGACTATCAACCTCTCCCCATTAATCATAATAAAGTAAGGTTTTATGATAATAATTATTTTGAGTAATTACCAATAGTGTCCACTGCCTTTAACTTTGACTTCCTCAGACTATTGAGACAATATGCCACAATGGTACCAGGGTCTGCTCATCTGGAGGTTGCTATACAAAAGCTGACCCTGACTCATGTAACATAGCAACTGTATCTTTAGTCTGAGGAATTCAAATTTAGAAGCGTTAACTTGTGACTATATAAAGCAAGTAATTATACCAGACATTATTCAAATCTAACTCGCAAATGGCTTATCGAGCCCGGTGTGGCGGTTTCAGTCTTCCGCCGTGTTCAGTTTTCCGGGTGACGTAGTCGGACATATCAAAACGCTGTTCGAACGGTTTTAGCTTTCCGGCGTGTTCAGTTTTCCGGGTGACCTGTGTCAGAGCGCCGCGAGTACCCTGGCGAGTACTGTAGTTCTCTCAGCAGTGACCCCCAAATTGTTTATATTACGATTCTTGTCTGTGTAGTCACATAATCTCTTGCCCCATCTTTACATGTATTCATTGGTACAACTTTAGGCAGGTCACACTCTGCTTGCATAAAAAACAACTCGTACGATCCACGCGTTTGCCGCTAGTTGTACTCGACTCGTGGACGCCGCCATGACAGCTACCGGAGGGTAAGAGATAACTCAATACGGCACTAAAAATGGACTACTTTCGCTTGCTGTGCGCAGGCATCGCATGACGTAATGCTACCGTATTTGGTCATTCGGAAAACTGAACACAGCGGAAAGTTGAAACCGCCACACCGGATTTACTTGGAACTGACACCTTGCTCACATGGTCAAGTGCCAGTATCCGCGTCCTTAGGAACACCCTTAGCAACAGCCGTAGCCATAGGCCTAGCCGCCAATTCGGCCCAAAGGCTCTGAAAGATCGGACTCAACTTGAAACCCCCTGGGAGTTGGGATTAATTAATTTCCGTCCGCTACTTGTCAATTCACGCAGCATTCAAACAACCTTGTATTTCTATTTTAGGCCATGAAATAAATGCCTACTCACTGTAAATTAAGATGTATGAAATATAATTTACCTGTAGAAGTTTCAGCCTCATTAGTAGTCCCGTTTTGGGGAGAAAAAAAAGTGAAAATCACCATAGCAATGTTTTCCGGAGAGTCGCGTAAAATCGGTGTTACATGCTAACATGATGTTCGTCTCCCTGAGACAAAATTGATATCGTGGATTACTGGATATAATTGGTAAAGTAATTATAAAGTATATAATAAAGTATGTAATTATAAGTATAAAGTAATTATAAAGTATATAATAAAGTATGTAATTATAAGTATAAAGTAATTATAAAGTATATAATAAAGTATGTAATTATAAGTATAAAGTAATTGTTATGTTCTTTTTTTACTTAAAAGACATTCTGAGGGCCTCCATGAAAAGGTGACGTAAAGATAGAATAACCAAACAAATCCTGTGAAATGTACCCATAATTTGGTTGAATGGTGATTTGTGGGTTTTCCTCAAACCTTCGTATTGGTTGTCCTTTCGTATCTGCTTTTAGCTTTAGAGAGAGAACATTTAAGACCCTTCTGACGTCATTTAAAGGAACACGTTGCCTTGGATCGGTCGAGTTGGTCTTTGAAAAGCGTTTGTAACCGTTTGTTATCAAATGCATATGGTTGGAAAGATGATTTAAAAGTAGAATACAATGATCCACACAAATTTGCCTCGAAATTGCGCGATTTTCCTTTCACGAGTCAAAAATTTGACTCCCATAAATGGCCGACCGTGTTAGTCGACGAGGTAAAAGGAAAACCACGCAATTTCGAGTGATACTTGTGTGGATCATTGTATTCTACCGTTAAACTATCTTTCTAATCATATGCATTTCTATATCAAACGGTTACAAACGCTTTTCAAAGACCAACTCGACCGATCCAAGGCAGCGTGTTCCTTTAAATTATTCAACTCCTTATTAATAACATGATTTTTTGGTTGTCTTAGCCATGAATTCACACTGAGCGACAAAGGGGGGAAAGGTGATATGAATTACTGGGTATAATTAGATGAATCAACTTACGCACAGGAAATATGGCGTAATAATTGTATCAAAACAACTCCATCCATCTGCACTGTCAATTACCGCAGATCGAACACACTCAACAGCTCTGCTTCCGCTCAAATTATTTTTGTTTGATTGGGTTTTCTAAATTTTTTTCCCTCTTATTTTTATATTTTTTCCCCAAAATGTCAAGGTGACGAACTGAGGGGGCGAATTGTGAGCGAACTAGACAACTGTTGTCCATCAGGTCGGCTTAACTAAACGAGCCGATAAGATTAGGGATCCGGGTGGAGAGAAAAACAAACCTGTTTCATTTGGCAGATGTTTTTGTTTGTGTGGTACGGCAGTACATGTACATGTCAACAAAATATTGAAAGGACAACAACAAACAATACTGAAATTATTTTTCGAAGTGTAATTTCATTTCCTGAAATATACATTTCGTTCCCACGAACTAACTTACGTCGTTCGAAAAAAATAACTTGAGGGAACGAAATACTAATTTGAGGTAACAACTAATATTTTGATGTAACGAATTAATATTTCGAGGTAAGAAATTATTTCGAGTAAACGAAATCATATTTCGAGGATAAAAATAATAATTTTGAGGGCCCCAAAAGTATTTCGAGGTAACGAAAGTGTTTTTCAAAGAGAGTAACATAAACACCATTAGCGGTAACAAAATATCACTTCGAGTGAACGAAATAATTTCAACAATTTTGTTACACCTTTTCAATATTTGTAACTGTCCCTATAAATAAGGGATCCGCACGGTAGCCATTCACTGGCTATAATTTGCATTACGTGCCATAGCCGGCTGTCTGTACATCGAGCAAGAGAACACGCACAACCCCGGTGCAGATTGGAACACCTCGAACAATCCGCGACCTTGACGTTCGTCATTTATCCCACCTTGTTTCATTCTGCTTCATATAAATCTAAATCTTCCACACTGCAGCTTTTTTTTCTTAATCTTAAAATCACTCTATCTATCTACGAGGCTGTGCGGACCCTGTCTGATGTTTTTTTGTTCATGACGCAGATGTGTAATTCCTACATTTTTATCTTTACCCTCAGTTTTTCTTTCTCCATCGGGAATATCCAGGTAAATATCCAGGATGAATATTTGATGTCAAAAAAGATTGAGATTCTCGAATGAAGCTTGGGATGGGCAAAGATATGTACCCCCCCCCCCCAGTCTATAAGTTTATACGTTTCTGAGCATTCTTCTTATTTCACACTTTGTATATATTATTTAGTACAACAGAATGTATAAGATGGTGGGTATGTACTTTCGATAATACAATCATGGGAATTTGGGACATAGTCAAAGTATGTCAAATTAGTCAAAGGATATTGCGTTAATTAAGGGTCCTCGCAGTATCAGATTAACATACAGGTATAGATTATTATGTAGAATAAAATGCAATGGTTTCCATTTTGACAATTTGGTTAATTGCTTGATATTTTACGATTTTCCAAGGACATAAATATCACGACTGAGTGCTAAATTTCATATTTGGATCGTCAATAGCAATTACTTGTAAGTGAATTTTAAAGGCAATGGACACTATTGGTAGTTACTCAAAATAATTATTAGCATAAAACCTTTCTTGGTGACGAGTAATGGGGAGAGGTTGATGGTATAAAACATTGTGAGAAACGGCTCCCTCTGAAGTGTTATAGTTTTCGTGAAAGAAATAAATTTTCCACGAATTTGATTTCGAGACCTCAAGATTTAGAACTTGAGGTCTCGAAATCAACCATCTAAACGCACACAACTTCGTGTGACAAGGGTGTTTTTTTTTCTTTCATTATTATCTCGCAACTTCGATAACCGATTGAGCTCAAATTTTCACAGGTTTGTTATTTTATGCATATGTTGAGATACACCAACTGTGAAGGCTAGTCTTTGACAATTACCAATAGTGTCATCTGCCTTTAAGACGTACAAAATGAAATGAATGTTATTACAGGGATGCAGCTGGACTAAACAGTGAAATAATCACTTCAGCCCAGCCTGTGGTAATGAATGAAGAAGCTTTGTCTTCACTACTAATTTAATTTATCGTTCATGTCCCCATTGTTTGATGATGTCGGCTTCCCTCTATACAATCACCTGTTTTTTTGTACAATCTCATCAAACCCTTTCCTAATTACAACTTACAACAAAACAGCTAGCACAGGAATAATTATTTATGTGTAAGTTGCATCCTCGTTGAAGTACAGGGTCAGTTGCATGGTGTGTATCTACAAATTACTATTATAGGGTTGAAACAAACAGTGGGTCACAATTTCCAAACGTAAATACAACCTCTTTAATGGTAGTGGACCTTTTGGTAATTACTCAAAATAATTATAACCATAAAAACTTTCTTGGTAACGAGTAATGGAGAGAGGTGGATAGTATAAAACATTGAAACGGCTCCCTCTGGAGTGACATAGTTTTCGAGAAAGAAGTAGTTTTCCGCGAATTTGATGTCGAGACTTCAGATTTAGAATTTGAGGTCTCGAAATCAAGCATCTGAAAGCACACAACTTCGTGTGCAAGTTTTTTTTGTTTTTTCTTTCATTATTGTCTCGCAACTTCGACGACCAATTGAGCTCAAATTTTCACAGGTTGGTTATTATTTTTATGCATGTTGAGGTACACCAAATGAGAAGACTGGTCTTTGACAATTACCAAAAGTGTCCAGGGTCTTTAAGAGTCAAATCTCGTCACAAATTCAGAAACACTGATCGATATCCTAACGTCAGGAACTTCCGGATCAGAATTGGCTGCACGAAAACACACTGTAAACCTCCCTGACCCGGAACTTCGGGGTCAGAATTGACCCGGATTTCGTGTTCCTCGGAAGGCTTGCCCATTAGTTTCAGCAGCAAAAGGACTCTACGTCAATTGGACCAATTTTCTGGGTAATTTTAACTCGGGATTCCGATCATAATGACCCAGAAATGGGTCAGACATCATTGGATCCGGAACCGGGTCAATGTTTACCCAGATTTTGTTGAGAGTGCATGGGCTCATTCCTCCATGATGAAAAAATGGGAGACTTTCTGGACCGATAGAGGTCAGCAGACTAACCGGGTAAATATATTGTTCTCTGTATTATGCGCATGTTCAGAACTACGTAAACAATGGAAATTAAGTAAGTCTGCTGCCACCTAGCGTTGGAAAGTTTCCTATAGTCATCGTATGAGAGTTTCAGCCCGGCAAGAAACATTTGAAACATCAAGAAACATCAAAAAAGAAAGAAGAAAAAAGTTCGTGACCCAATTAATACAGATGCAAACAAGATGAAACATTGCTGAACAACTTGTTTTAATGCTCAGCACAATTAATTGGACAGGGAACCATGCACAGGGAGTGCTCACTTCAAGGTATTTTTGGGCTGTTACCTGTCTTTTCTAAGCGAATCTTCGTTATGCAAGTTTGTGTCAACTACTCGGTGAACCTGGCAAAAACTCTAAGTTTTCTAATATACTTCTCAAAAGTGAACAAGAAAAAACTGTGATCGAATCTTACATGAAGGTCTATCAACCAGGCGTCTGTCATCTCAAGTTCTTTGGTTACAGTATGCATAACATATCATAAAGAAATGCCCCATGCTAATTATTGAGTATAATTTGATACTTCCATGGTAGATAACAAACTCGACACTGAAGTGTACGGTAACATTTACATGTAAATAATCTATGGAAATGTTTGTGGTTTGTAAAAAGAGCTGATGGTGTAACAACTCGAAGCTTCGCATTATGCTCTAATTATAATCCATAAAGTTCGTGCATCGAAGTTTAAGCAAAGCCAATCGGATCCACATCATTCACATTATTTTGACAACTGACAACATACTACCGCATGTTTGCATAACATAATGTTTAAATAGTGTCAACGTGTATGCATTCCATGTAGATTTAAGCCTTCGAGAAAAACAAAAACAAGTGTTGTTCAAATTGTGTGCTTTTAGATGCCTAAACAAGTCTCATGCCTAAAAGTCTTTTATTTTTTAAGTGAGAAATTACATCTTTCCCCAAAACTATGTTACTTCACAGGAACCGTTTCTCACAATGTTTTATACATTATCAACAGCTCTCCATTGCTTGTTACCAAGTAAGATGTCGTGCTCCCCTAATTATTTTGAGTTACAATCAATTCAGCGTCTTTAAGGATGGTTGCTGTTTATAGAGGCCCATCTGCTCAACATGTTATAGAAATAGTTCGCCGAGCTCTGTTTCATCGAGAAAGACATCTGCTCGAATATTTGATCACCAGTATACCGAAAGCAGGATTCTATTTTTTTTTTATATTTAGGCAGCAAAAATGTACCGTGGGAAATTAACAAACCGAAATGGATTTCACTACTTAAACAAACTATTATGTTACAATTACATACTGCCAACTGTTTTTTTTGTATTCAAAAGGAAATTTTCGAACACGGTGATTTTCAAATAAATGTATAAAGCATTTTAAGTACCATTTCACTTCGGATTAATGTAGTTATCAAAAAGGTAAGGTGTTATCAAAATAAAACAATTGAATCTGGGAAGTGTTTCTGTCAGTAACGTTTTACAGAAAGTGTCTTCCAATTTATTGTGGATTATTCTTCCTGCATGGACATCACATAACCACTCCAGTTTTTCTGCATTACATCTCAAAAATGCTACTACCTTTTGAAAAGAAAATTCCACAGGTATAGTTTCACAGAATATATCTGCATTTATCTTAGAATTAAAACAATCGAACTGCCAAAAAACCGCAAAAAACTAAAGGTATACGTTCCCTTTATATGTAAAGCTATCAATCGTAATAATTTAAATGTGACGAGATGAGTTTCATTATATATCACTAAATACACTTCATTTTGGTCTTCGTGCAAATTTGCCCACTTACAATATTGCAAACCTGAACGAGAAAAGAGGAAGAAGAATGCAAATCGCGCGAGACCATTAATTAACATAACAAGATTTCATTTCTCAGCAAACTCCATTATGAAAATAACGTACTTGAAGAAACTGCACACTATTGGTGATTGTCAAAGACCTCAAATTCTAAATCTGAGATCTCTAAATCAAATTCGTGGAAAATTACTTCTTTCTCGAAAACTATGTCACTTCAGAGGGAGCCGTTTCTAACAATGTTTTATACTATCAACCTCTCCCCATTACTCGTTACCAAGTATGGTTTTATGCTAATAATGATTTTGAGTAATTACCAATAGTGTCCACTGCCTTTAAAGCTCTCAAAAAAACAATGTCAGTTGTGAACCTTATGATGCATTGACAACAAGCTTATGGGCGCGAACCCGGGTTAAAGCACCAGGTTGGGGGTGAGGTTGGGGCAGCAGGGTAACTAGGGGGTGCGGGGCAAAGGGCGGGATCTCCAGTTAACCACTTGAACCTCCCCCTTTCCTCTCCACTCCAGATGAGACTGAAGAAAGTGCACAAATGAATGACCGTATACCGTACATTATGGCTAGCCCCAAATAATAATATAATTTGCCCCCCCCCCCCCATAAACATGACTCATTGTGCAACGGGGAGGGGGGGGTGGTTAAAGCTACTAAGCAAGAAAACATTTCTTTACATATTATGTTACCTGTAATATTTGCAGGCCCCGATGTAAAACCATTACATGGCACTATTATGGCCGGTAAACCACTTAGGCTCAGCAGTATATTTTGTGTGCATGGAATTTGTTCTGGTACCAGTCACATGTACATTTCATGGTATTGTTTTGATTGTCCATAATGGCTTCTCTTTTTTTGTCTGTTTTGTCGAAATCTTTGTAGTTTTACTCTTTTACAAACAACGATACACCTTTAAGTTGAGTCTTGTATCTGCAGCTGATTTTACGCAATTAAACAGTGATATGCAAATTACGTCGCAGAATTCTCTGTGTTTCAGGTTCTAAAACCTTGGAGACACGCACAATGAAAGTCATGTTCAATGTCGATTGGGTAGGTGAACAAAATAAAAAAATAAAAATAATGAAGGCCCCCAGACACCACTGATGATTCGATTAAAAGCACTGGACACCTTTGGTAGTTCAATGACCAGTATTCTCATTTGGTGTATCCAGACATATACATAAAATAACAAATCTGTGAAAATTTGGGCTCAATTGGTCATCGAATTTCGAAGAAAAGAATGAAAGAACAAAACACCTCAGTTGCATTACTTCAGCTGAAGTATTTTTTAATTATTTGAGTGATAAAATAACCTCTTTCTAAAAAACTACGTTACTTCAGTTGGAGCCGCTTCTCACAATGTTTACTACGTTAGTTTTATGTTACACTTATTTACCTGTTCATGTTTGTTGTGTTATCATTTTGTCTTCGAGAAAGACTCTGCTAGGGTCGAAACGTCAGACAAATAACTATTTTGTGCAATGTGTTATACTATCAACAGCTCTCCCTTGCTTGCTACCAAGTAAGTTTGCTAATTACCAATAGTGCCTTTAATGTAAAAGAAAATGAAAGGACCATAAATTTATCAAAGATTTAGCTGATGCAGAGAGCAAAATTGACACGGCTTGATGGTTTTCATGGATGGGGAGAAAAAGGCAGGGTCACGGTCATAAAGGAATGAGGCGGCAAGCTATGAATAATTAAACGATCGCTCACAGAACACCCCAACCGTTTATAAATAATTGATAACAATCATTCACGGGAACTTTGTGACCTTATAAGCGGTCACTGATTCAAAATCAAAAGGGGAAGGAAATAATTACAGACAATGCAAAACAATTCCCTTGTTTGTGTTTCGTAAAGATTTGATCTCAGAGTTGAATCATAGGAGAAGAATATGAACAGGTTACTATGGTAACGCAGGCATACACTATAGAGCGAGGCTGCCATTGTACATGTACATGCATAAGCAGTTCCCATGATAACCAAGCAGGTCTACTAAAAACACCTCGACTGTTACAATGCGGAACCTTTTAAAGGCACACGACACTTGGTAATTACTCAAAATAACTAATAGCATAAAACCTTGGTAACGTAAGGGGGTTGATAGTATAAAACATTGTGAGAAACGGCTCCCTCTAAAGTAACGTAGTTCTCGAGAAAGAAGTAATTTTCCACGAATTTGATTTCAAGACCTCAGAATTAGATTTTGAGGTCTCATTCAAATTCTAAATCTGAGGTCTCGAAATCAAATCCGTGGAAAATTACTTTTTTCTCGAAAACTACATTACTTCAGAGGGAGCCGTTTCTCATAATATTTTATACTATCAACCTCTCCCCATTACTCTTAATCAAGAAAGGTTTTATGATGATAATTATTTTGAGTAATTACCAATAGTGTCCACTGCCTTTAAAGTCATTGGACACTTTCGGTAAACAGTATTTTCCAAAGGCCCACACTTCGTGTAATAACAAACCTGTGGAAATTTAGGCTCAATCGGTCATCGGAGTAGGGAGAAAATAACGGGTGAAACCCACCCTTGTTTCCGCACGTTTCGCCGTGTCATGACATGTGTTTAAAATAAATCCGTAATTCTCGCTATCGAGAATTGATAATTGTTTTAATGTTTTCTCAAAAAGTAAAGTGTTTCATGGAATAATATTTCAAGAGAACTCTTTCACCATTACCTTCTGTAAGCCCTGTAAGTTATTTGTAAATCTGTGAACTTTTTTCTTTTTTTTCTGTTCCGAAAGTGTCCACTACCTTTAAAAGAAACTTCGCATTATACTGTCCAAGGCTGCTGTACTTTTTTTGTTTGAATATCTACTTTTTACCAAGTAAGTTTGTGTTGCCACAAATCCTCAGAGTCATCCAAACGTATGCAGAAAACTTGCGGTCAAATTTGAATTTGCAAGATAATTCACAACATTTAAACAGAAAATACCCAATTAGTGAGATTTTAGAACAAATAATTACTGATCTTCTTCTCCTCAGACAAATCACATTTCAAAAGAATGATAATCTGTAATATTTCGCAGACCGACTTCGTTTGATCAAAGAAGGGATGCAACTGATGTAACCCGATGATTCCATAATGAACGACTACCGTATCCTGCCACCACTTTTCACTCCATTTTTTTTCTCCAAAAAGGAATATCTCATTTGAGTAATATTTATTTCATTAGGCCGCTATGAATGAAAATGAAAAAGTTGTGACAGGATACTGACATTTTTCAAATTGTATTAGTACATTAGTTAACAGCTGTTCTACGTGGCACTCTCTCTGCGTGTAGCAGCAATAATAATTATTTGATGTGACATCATTCTGAACTTTGTAAATTATGTTTGAATATCTACGACTATCCTACATCGTTAAACAAATATGTTGATTTTAGCACGGCCGGGTACACCACTTGCTCAACCATACACGTGTTTGTATCATGTTTTCTATTATCACGAAATCATAATAAGCAAAATGCTATAATTGATAGATTAGCAATGGGAACTTACCCCCTTGTTATTGAAGACGAGTCAGCCTGCAAAGTCCGTACACGCTCCACTTAAGAAAATGGTTTCCCGCTAGATAAAAATCCCAGGATCTTGGCAAAGAAAATTATAATTCAACTCACTCCACACGATGTCTCGAACGGGTGCAAGTCTAACATAACGACATAAGGAATATCACTGCGTCTCGTACCCGTAGTCACACGAAGAATCCTCCATGTATTTTGTTTTTGTTTTTCAGTCACGATCAGCGAAAGGAAAACATGAGCTTCTCTCCCCGGTGCCTCCAGATAATAAATTGCCTACATGTTAAGCAATGAATCGGGCCTCACATAGCCCTAAAACAATCCACCGAGGTATTTGCAACGGGTGGCGTTTCTGCCACGTTGATAATTATTCCCGACCAGACGAAATCACTCTCCCCCGCTGTACGATATTTATTGTCACGGCCGAGCTAGTAGTAGTAGCAGCGATGATAAAATTAAACAGCACATGGACTACATGTAGACCTGTGTTGTGTGGACAATTCAAGTTCCCTGGTTATCCCTTGTTGTCTACTTGTAGTAAGTATTGCTTATCCTTATGTGCAGCGATGGATAGCTGATGCTGCATCCTGTTTTCATCTTCTTTGTATGGAGAGAGCACATAGAATGACCACAGAGCAAGAAGGATGAGGAAGCACACAGTACTGCACCCGACCCCAAACAACCGCGAACTCTCTCTATACAGTGTGCAGTGTGTGTGTGTGTGTACAGACTACTACCACTCATGGCCTGACTGAAACGTGCACGTTTGTGAAATCTTTTACGGACTGAGGGAAAGTGAGATTTGAAATAGCAACCTCTGACCCTAGATTCTTTGTGTTTGTGATCTTTGTGTGTTGGAGTAATTTATAGCATTGGTAATGAACAGCTGAGAGAGAGAGAGAGGGGGGGCAAAAGCTCATAATTAGGTGCCCCTCTTATTGTGTCTTCTCTGCGTTCTTCGGAATCTCAGGAATTCCTTACAGGATTTAAAGACCTAAACACTATTGGTAATTACTCGGAATAATTGTTAGCATAAAAACTTACTTGGTAATGACCAACGGAGAGCTGTTGATAGTATAAAACATTGTGAGAAACGGCTCCCTCTGAAGTAACGTAGTTTTTGAGAAACAGGTAATTTCTCACTCAAATATTATTAAAAGACTTCAGGCCTGAAGCCTTTTATTTATTAGGCATCTGAAAGCACATGCACATATTTGTGCAACAATGGTGTTTTTCTCTTCATTTTCTCATACATTTTTTCACAGTTTCATGCATATAATGGGATATACCAAGTGAGAATACAGGTCTTTGACAATTTATCAAAAGGTGTCCAGGGGTGGATTTCACAAGTTACGTCTTATCTCCTAACTTAAAGTCACCTAGAAACATATTTTTTTTCTTTCAAACATAAGAGTATATGCCTACGAACAATAAAACAATTTTTTTAGTAATTGTTTGTCACGATTTATATGTTTAAAAAATATATAAAGTTGTTTGGGGGCTGACTCCGCCTACCCCTTTTGTGACGTCAATCGAGGCAGACTTTGCCTGCAATGCGTATAGTAAACACACTTGCAAAGTACATGTACGTCCAAGTCGTGAGTTGGTACATTTCAAAAAGTGTTTTTCTGCATTCAGCAGCAATACACCTGGTCGGCATTGCCGGTGTTTACTCTACGCATTACAGGCAAAGTCTGCCTCGATTGACGCCACGAACAGCGCCCTCTCGGGTCGGGGTCTACTCTTAAATTTGTAAATAACATAAGAACTGATTTTTTTTTAAACCTTAGTTAACTGTTTATTCACACCACTCATCAAAACACATATATTAGTGACAAAAGCTTTATTTTGAAAAAATACCACTTCCAGGTGACTTTAAGACTATGCATTAAGTTGTTAATATGTCTTAGGACTAGTCCTAATAGGACTAACTTTGTGAAATCGGACCCAAGTACCTTTCATTAAAGGGGGGAGGGGTACTTATGTACAAGAGGAAAATACACCCTCCTGTAACATTTTGGGCATGTTTAAAAGCACTTTCCAAGTTGATGCGTCATAAAATACATAACAGCCATTTCAGCACTGAACAAAAAATTGATTGTTGACTTTCCTTAAAGTTTGTTTTTTGGATTCGACTTTAGCTGACAAAGGAACGCAGTTTAAACATCGGAACCACCCGTCCACGCTGGAAACCGTATACAATCAATGTGTACTTTTTACTTTGTGCGGGACAAAGTCAACAGGGATTTTGTAGATTGCGCAAACAAACCGGGTGCATTACTTCTGGAAACTGCTGAACAAACCTTTGAGCTATGAACAAACCAATTTCGGCTCAGTTGTCGAAGTTGCAAGAAAATATTGAAAGAAAAAACACCTTTGTTGCATGTGTACTTTCAGATGCATGAGAAAGTCAAATTTGGTAGGGTGTCGTTGTTGTGTTTTTAATGAGCACTCCGGTGCTCTCTACTAAGTGAGTTTCTAATAATATTCATTTACTTGTGGAGTAATTTTACCAAACGTACACCCTGCCTTTAAAGACACTTGACACTATACATTGGTAATTGTCAAAGACCAGACTTCTCACTTGGTGGATATCATAATATGCACAAAATAACAAACCTGTGAGAATTTGAGCTCAATTTGTCTGCGAGATAATAATGAAAGAAAAACACCCTTGTCACACGAAGTTGTGTGCTTTCAGATGCTTGATTTCGAGACCTCAAATTCTAAATCTGAGGTCTCGCGATCAAATTCGTGGAAAATTACTTCTTTCTCGAAAACTGCGTTACTGCAGAGGGAGCCGTTTCTCACAATGTTTTATTCTATCAACAGCTCTCCATTACCTGTAAAGTAATTTTTTGTGCTAAAAATTATGTTGAGTAATATTACCAATAGTGTTCACTGCCTTTAAGAATACAAGCGCAAACTGCATTTATAATTTACCAGACTGGAGGTGCCCCATAGGAAGAAAACACCATAGTCATGTGCCCCCCCCCCTTAACTTCCCTGGTTATTTTTCGCTGAAGGGTATGACATTTATAGTCACTGGTGCTCTTGCGCATGGTTGCATTTCTTGCAATTTGTCTCTAAACCAACGAAGATGAATGATGAGTGATGAATGGGGATGTTGTCCCACGCAATCATAGGCAATTATTGTGAGACGTAGAAACACATGCAAATGTCACATTCACGCGATGTCACTGAGATGGCATCTTATCACATTCACACATAGCGTCGAGGACAACATGATACGAATGTATCCTACTGATTATGGTGTTATGAAACATACGAATACATTGCTAGTGTAAGATGTAGAAACACATGCAAATGTCACATTCACGTGATGTTGAGATGGCAACAATCCACACATAGCGTTGAATGCATCATGATACGTGTTTTCAATACAATGAATCCTGCTGTATGATATAGTGTTATAACATGAACACAGTGTCGGTGTGAGAAAACATGTGTCACATTATATCACATTCACACATAGCGTTAAGGACATATTGGTAAGTGTCTTAGATTGAGTGTTATGAAACATCTATACATTGTTAGTGTATGATGAAGAAATACATGTAAATGTCACATTCCCGCGATGTTGAGGTGGCAACGTATCACATGCACACACAGCGTTGAGGACATCATAGTACGTGGTTCAATACAATGTAATACTTCTGATATAGTGTTATGAAACATGATTACATTGTCATTGTGAACATGTATAAACACATGTAAATGTCACATTGATTTGATTTCGAGACCTTAGATTTAGAGTTTGGGGTCTCGAAATCAAGCATCTTAAAGCACACAACTTCGTGTGACAAGGTGACTTTTCTTTCATTATTATCTCGCAACTTCGACGACCAATTGAGCTAAATTTTTTACAGGTTAATTATAAGTCATTTTTGTTGAGATACCAATTGAGAAGACTGGTCTTTGACAGTTACCAATAGTGTCCACTGTCTTTAAACTTCACTTTAATATCATTTGGTTAGGCCCTACGTGCAATTAATATACAGACGCCGGATTCATTGGCCCTCTCACAGCAGTTTTAGAAAGGGTTGCTATATTTGCAAATTTCAAACTGTGTTTGTTCTTAGTTTTCGGTATTTCAATGTTCACTAAGTAGGCCTGCACACTTTTAAGACCCCACACCAAATTTAATACTTTAAAGCAATATTAGCAAACAGTGTCTACACTTTCTCCAAGCGCCTGCAAATACAACCCCTTATGGATTCGGTATAAATGCTGCGTCACGATGCTGTTCTATTCTATTTTAAGGTAAACGTTTGGTAATTGTCAAAGACCAGTCTTCCCACTTGGTGTATCCCACCATCACCATAAAATAACAAACCTGTGAAAATTTTAGCTCAATTTGTCATCGGAGTTGCAAGAAAATGATGAAAGAAAAAACACCCTAGTTGGACGAACGGTGTGCTTTCAGATAAGAATAAAAGACCTCTAGCTAGGAGTCTTTTATTATTTTAATGAGAAATTACCTCTTTCTCAAAAACTACGTTACTTCAGAGGGAGTCATTTCCCTCGATGTTTTATACTATCAACAGCTCTCCAATGCTTGTTACCAAGTCAGGTTTTAAGTTAATATTTGTTTTGAGTAATTACCAAACGTGCACCTTCCTTTCAAAATTATCTTATTATGTCCAGGTTGAACGAAGAATTCCCATGCGGGGTCCATTGTTCTTTTGTGTACAAGACAACACATGGTCGCTCTTGTAACCCCAAACCCAGGCGCACAAGAAAAGAAGAAAAACACAAGAACTACCTGTGTGATTTATTCCCCCGAATTGATTTCTTTATACAACTTTCGTTTTTTCAGTATTGGAAATAGTGATCCACATTAAGTAACACCAATCTCTGCATGGCGTCAATTCTGAACCTTAAAATTACCTCAAATCTGAACCTTAAAATTTCTTCAGCAACTTCAAAGTGTGAACGTTTCTGCTTCTCAATCCGCCGTTTCATTAAGCGTTTGGAGTAAGTTTTATAGTCTTCTGTTTTTCTCTCACTGTTTGGGTATGGTTTACAATCAACATAGTTCCGTTCTCAACGCGTGGGCATCATGGGTATTTAATTAAAAAGGTCAACTTTTCACATTGACGAAACAGTATCCGGCTGCAACAAAGCCTATATCCCCTAAAGTGTCGGCGCTAACGGCATTTTAAAGAGGGGCTATACACACGGGGCTAGTCTCATCCTCAAGTCGCTAATCCATCGGGCATTCGCCATACTGGATAACCATGACCGAGGAAATATTAGACAGGGGTTTATATTTGTCCGGAGATACTCACGGAAATAGAGATGATTAATGTCAATAACTGTTGGCTATTTCGCAAAACAAAGATGAAAAATATAGATTAGTTAATAATCTAGTAGGCCTATTGATAGCTTTCGCCTATTTTGGAAACAAAAGTTAAAAATAAAATAACTACAGATGACACGTGACAGGTGAATTTTTGTCCATTTACAAATAAAATTGTAAAATATCCGTTTTTTTGCTGAATAAAAGAAATAATATTAGAAAATACATGTGATTAGAGTTAAGACCAGATTGTTAAAGGCCATGCCCATTTTTGGCGGCTACAGCTACGGCTACGGCATGATATTCGCTTCATCATGCGTTGAAGTATATAAGTCCTTAGCAACACCCCATAGCAACAGTCGTAGCCGTAGGTAGCCGCCAATTTGGTTTGATGGTTGTTTTTCAGGAAGATGTGATTGAGTGTGTTTATTGAAAGAAAAAAAATCTAAAATAAAAATTACTTTTATATTTATGAATGCGTTCCTTTAACACTCGCGTCGCCGCCTGATGAAAAAAACAACCGAGTCACTGGGTTTATTGACAGAGAGTTATAACGGCGTCTACCATTTTATTAACGATTATCAAAAATTAATTTTGATTATCATTGACTATACGAACATATCACTCGTCAGAGCCCGGTCTGTTTGATTTAATTACGAGAGCTGCCTACAGCATCACCTCGGGACATGGCTATTAAAACCTGAACTAACTAAAACAACTGTTTTCACTTAATTACCATGGTCGTTGAGATTAATTGTGCATGACTGAGCGGCAGACATTAAGCCAATATTGTTTCTGCTGCAAAAGCCCGCGCGCGGGAAAACATGACACTATTATACAAAATGATTTTCTCGCCAAGTCCCTGATGATTCACAGCAAAACGCCTCCGCGCGTGTTGCACGAACTACAAGCAATAACCCTACTCAACACTGACCACTCTCCTTAGGGGTTTGTATGGGCATGCAAATGACAACACTGCTATTCCTCATGGCAACAATAGTAAAGCTGTAAAACAAATAGTTGATGTCAACAAACTAACTGCCTTTCTTGTGTAGTTCCATAATCCACCCTCAACAACACGCTTGACATGAGGTCTTAGTGGAATTTTAGCCTAAAGAGATAATGAGAACACGCCTTCTTGTTTCGTCGAACAAGAAACTTGGGAGCTATTTGCTTTAAGCCTCTTTCATCTACTGGGAACTGATTAAAACACACAGATTTCGATCCAGTGAAGTCGAACTATTTATTTAATGGGATAAAGTCAACGATCAATGAGGTAAATTTCTGCTGAATCACTTTCACCGCACGAGGGGTCACACAAAATTTGTTTTTCGACTCAATACAAAAATAATTTCAACCAAAAAACTTCAGTTTGAACATTGAGAGTGAGCACAATTTATCTTCTTCTGTATGTTAAACTATTGATGAACACCAGGCTTTTTGATTTCTTATTTCGGGATTTTCGCAAAACTTCATCGAGCCTACAAAATGTTGTTAAAAATGAAGCGGTCAAAAAGAACAATTCCACTTTGTGTCCCAAACCTTTAGTCTTGTAATTCTTTTGAGTACGTAAACCTCCTCCAAAGTGTGACATCTTGGTGGTTCCAGGTCTAGAATAAAGGGGATTTGTTAAGGGTGGTACTTCCGTTCAAGAGAAAATGATTGTGTTTGAGGACACTTTGCGGGGACGCCCTCTTGCCGATGAGAATTATAAAAGCGGTGACGCAAATGAAAAAATTCCAAATATTACTTTTTGCGCCGTATGTTATAAAAAGGCAACAGCGCCATCTGTCGTTGACCGAAACATTCATTGTTTTTATGTTTAGGCCTTCCAAACACGACAAGTGATAAACACTCCTGGAGTGAGGTTATCATTGAATGGGAACTCGGTTGGGGACAACGCACTCAATTTGATGACAATAATGATAGAAACGATGCATCTCACCCATCCATCCTCTATAATAAAACACTTTACCATAATGAACTTTTTTTTGCCAAATGATGTCATATCGGTGTTTCAGGGAATTCTGTCCGCCGGAGATTTGGTCCCCTATTATTATGGGAAATTAACATGGACTGGAGAAGGGTGATTCAAAAGAGGGCGCTATTAAAAGAGGCTTGTGCACAGTTTGCCATAAGACGGGGGACCGAATCTTCGGGGGAAAGAATCTCCCAGCTAGCTAGACCCGCAACAACTTCGGAAACCCGCGCGCATCAATAAATGTCCTTTACTTAAAGGCAGTGGACACTACTGGTAACTACTCAAAATAATTATTGACATAAAACCATTCTTGGTGACGAGTAATGGGGAGAGGTTGATGGTATTAAACATTGTGAGAAACGTCTCCCTCTGAAAAGTGCCATAGTTTTTGAGAAAGCGGTGATTTTCCACAAATTTGATTTCGAGACCTCAGTTTTAGAACTTGAGGTCTCTCGAAATCAACCATCTAATCGCACACAACTTCGTGTGACAAGGGTTACTTTTCTTTCATTATTATCTCGCAACTTCGATGACCGATTGAGCTCAAATTTTCACAGGTTTGTTATTTTATGCATAGATACACCAACTGTGAAGGCTAGTCATTGACTATTACCAATAGTGTCCACTGCCTTTAAGACATGACATGATCACTCATGAAACTTTCTTCTATCACTCATTGTTATTGTGAATTGTATATTCAACCGATGATTCACCTTTTAGGTCAAATTCGGCGATTGAAAGAGAGCATTATAACGTCGCACGGTATACGAAGATTCTGTCCCCCATGAGATTCACACGTGGAAAGTTTGTCTGATAGCGCCCTCTTGTGAATCAACTTCCCTCAGTCCATAGAGCTCTATGCTCAGTCTATGATATACCGCGCAGGGGACGCACACAACGGGGGCACAAAATCCCACACGACACTAAAATTCTTTCAAATCGATGGGAAAGTCTTGGAAACTAGACTCGGCTTTATTTCCAAGTCTCTAAGCCTGTTGGAAACTAATCACACATATTTTCGGACTAAACTTCAGATTTATTAATTTTGTACATGTCAGCGGAAGTTGAACTTGTTGCTTAATACGTAACAGCACCCCCAAAAACTTCCTTTCCCAGTAGACTGACTTGCAGTTAATCTTAATCAACAAAGCATATCTACACTTCCCAAGCCAAAAAAGGGCAACCTTTGGGCCTAAAGCCTGAATGTATCGAAGTCTCCTAACAAAGTTAAGCACGGACCCCCCCCCCCCCCCCTTACAAAAGAACCACATTATTTTAATCTGTATTTTCTACATGGCACAACATAAACATAAACTAAAATTAAAAAGTAAACTTGCGGGTACAACGATGTGTAAATCTCTTAGAGTTAGAGCCGGTTTGGTATCGACGTTCCGAACAGTATACTCTGCTCGTCTTCAGGAGAGTGGCACACCATTAGACATTAAAATTAACCAATATTTTCTGAATGCAAAAACGTGGACATCTTATAATCTTAACCACAACTGATAATTTTGATTTTACTTTTTATAGAGACTTGGAATGCAAAAGTAGCATCTTCACAATCTATTTTTTCCCAGGGCCTCAGAGCAGCATGCCACGGTCTACATCGTGTAACAGCTTCGCGTTGTCTACTCAGATTTGTATTGTTATTAAAAGGAAAAATTTCTTTTCAGAAAGTTTGTGTGTGAACTGAATGGTAGCGAATGGCGATTTTTGAGTATCAACTTATAGACGATGTGACCTATGATTACGTTCAAACCGCCCTCTGTTGACAATACACTGTAAACGTCATATTTCGCCCGGCACAAAGGACGCGATAGTCATGGTAAGATTGCGTGTACTTTCCAGTTGGCTGCCAATTTTGCCCGGCGGTATGGGATGCGCGCGAATCATGTACGGGGTGCGTTCGTTTAGCTTCCCTGGGTCGACCCCGGTGTGTGGCGTTTTTTTTTTCCCAGGACGAACGTGTGTAAGTATCTGCACACGTTCGTCCTGGAAAAAGAAAACGCCACACACCGGGGTCGACCCAGGGAAGCTAAACGAACGCACCCTATGTTTTTCTTGTGACGTCAGAGGTCACATCGTCTATACACTTTGCATAGAATTTTGCAATGCTATACAAGGGAAATTGCTCACTGTATCTACATAGGCCTGCATCTATTCTCCACATAAGTCAAAACACAAAACTTGACACAATATACAAGGTTTATCATCATTTTTATTTGTTCACGACATCCAGAAATGGAGGCTTTTTGTATTATTTTTTATTTTAGGCTGAACAACGAACAAATTTACTAGAGCGTAACTTGAAGGTGGAACCCCCAGATTAACGTGACGGCGCTCTACCAACTGGGCTCACTGAGCCTTATGCTGGCGGTCTCCCTATCTGTCAATATATTTGTTCTGAGGGCACGTCAGAAGCCATGAAACCTGTAACATGCAGTTCAACTTGGGATCACACCAAAGTTTACGAAACAATCTTGGAAGTTACAGCCTAGGTATCACCTTAAAAGGGGCGGGCGCACCTCTAGTCGGTTATTTTAAAATGTGTCCACAATGTTGTCACATCAGTTGTGTTTTTGAAAGATGGCGCCTTAAAAAAATACTTCCTTTATTGGTAAATGAATGATCTGAGATCAAAACATTGGGCCTACGGGATTTGGAAATTAATGAAACAATTGTTTTTAAATCAGTGGATCGGAAGACGATCTTGGATACAGCCGACGATATTGTCACATCCAGCTTCAACAAGATTGAAATCATGGAATATTTCTATAAATGCTATAGAACCATTGGGAGATATTACAAAATGTGAGCTTATAGATGAAATATTCATCCGTCAAATTGTTGTTTATTATTGAGAAGCTTGATGAGAAAGTACATTGACCGAAACGATTAGTAATAATAATGGCTTCTTATATCGCGCTCATCAGGTCCGTCACGATGTGACGGTCATGGCGCTCCAACATTATTACCCTTATAGTCACTGAGCCGTAACACCATCTCAGCTCCTCGCGGGGAGTGTACAGCCTCGTGCAACAAAATGCCCTACTCGGCTGAATCAATTTCAAGAACCATTCCTGCCCTCACATATACTCATTTACCCCTGGGTGGAGAGAAGCAACACTCTGCTGAAAAGATTCACCAGAGTTAGAACTCGGTGTTCTTATCCGCTCGGACACGACACCCCAGTAGCTTGAAAAACAAGATACAGAATTTGTAAATATCTGAGGGGAATGAGTTTCAACTCGAGTAGGCCTAAGGGCATATATCAACCCTCCAGATAAATGGTCCCTTTTAAATGTTACTGAAGATGGGAAACTAGTTTTCACAGACCCCAAGAACCACAATCACTAATTTCGAAAACAACGACAATGGTGGCAACAACAGCAGCAACAACAACAAATAATATACAACTATTATGATCAAAAATAAGTAATATTGAGTTTTGCAATAATTTTTGTGAACCCCTTTCTAATCTTTGCCACTCTTTTCTTCTCGATCACTTTTTATCAATACAAAAAAGGAATTCATCACTTTGATAAATATTGTTTTATTGTATTAACAGGCACTGTACACCTTTGTTAGTTGTCAAAGACCAGTATTCTCATTTGGTGTATTCCATCATAGTATGCATTAATTAACAAAGTTGTGAAAAAACTTGCCTCAGTGGGGGACTTTTGGGACGCTTGGTGGCAGCAGACTTACCAGGTAAAATCCATTGTTTTCGGTAATGTGTGCATGTTTAAAACTGCGTAAACAATGGACATTTACCTGGTAAGTCTGCTGCCACCTAGCGTTCCAAAGTCTCCCATTGGTCAGCGAGGTTGCAAGAAAATAAAGAAAAAACAACCTTGTTGCAAACATTTTGTGTGCTTTCCGATGCTTGAGAAAACTTAGGCTTCAGGCCTGACGTATTTTAATATTTTAGTAGGAAATTACCTACTTCTCAAAAAACAACGTCACTTCAGAGGGAGCCGTTTCTGACAATGCTTTATCTCCATTGCTCGTTACCGTGTCAGTTTTTATGCTAACAATTATTTTGAATAATTAACAAACAAACAAACAACCCAACAACAAACAAACAAACAAACAAACGACCCAACATCCCGCTAGTATTAATAATCACATCCAGGGATCTTGTCAAATTCATCTCACTCTTTTGAGTCAAAGTATCATTCAATTGGCATTTATATTTATTTTTTAATCATCTGGATTACATGTATTTTTTGTTACCTTAATAAACTTGATTTATTTGTAAACAATAATAAACAATGCTATTGATCAAGCGATTTAAAACAATATTACAGTGATAACTCAAACCAAATGAAAAGAAGAAAAAATATCAACAAATGGCATATCATAGTGCCTAACATACATTTTGTACAATTGCAACGAGCTATCAAACGTAACTGTTCGTGTCATGTTTTACGTTTAACCTTCACGATGACGCAATAATCCATCGAATAATCGCGGGAACTTTGAAGTGCGTATCTCGTTTAGTTCGTATAGTAGCCTACGCTTCATTTACGTTTTCAATATGAAACTTTCTGACCATAAATATTTGACACCGATGCCCCCTATATCAAAGCCATTATACACTTTCGGTACAGAAAAAAAAGTTCACAGATTTACAAATAATTTACAGGGTTGACAGAAGGTAATGGTGAAAGACATCTCTTGAAATATTGTTCCATGAAATGCTGTACTTTTTAGAAAACATTAAAACAATATCAATTCTCGATAGCGAGAATTACGGATTTTTTTTTTAAACACATGTCATGACAAGACGAAACGCGCGGACACAAGAGTGGGTTTTCCCGTTATTTTATCCCGACTCCGATGACCGATTGAGCCTAAAATTTCCACAGGTTTGTTATTTTATATATTAGTTGTGACACACGAAGTGTGGGACTTGGACAATACTGTTTACCGAAAGTGTATAATGGCTTTAAGGTCGAATATAGAATGCAAGATACCGAAAGTGCATGCAGTAGGCTTGATTCTTGCCATCCTGGTGTCATGCATTGCTAAGTCTCCTCCACATACCCAATATAGTTTTTAAATTCTCATTTCTCATCATTTTGAATGAAGATTACTACTCCATCACTTTTTCTCAAATGAGGGCAAAGATGTACCACCTTTATACTTTCTCCAATGGCGTTGGCAACAGTGGAGTTTTCTAGCCTTTTAAGATACCCCTCCTTTATTCATAGTTAGCCACACGATTCAACTCGAAGCATTTGAGACACAACTTTACGATCATAAGTCCTCTCAGAAGGTTGATACCTGCCACAGCGTTAACATCAACCATTTACCGTTGATTGGAAGCTTTGACCAAATATTGCATAAAGATTGTCCTATAGAGCTGCCAAGTGTTTGCCTTACGTCCGCATGGATACAATTGTTCAAGAACTTCGAACAAATTTCCCTCGCGTCCGCATGGTTATGACGTTCGTGAACTTCAAAGTATGTGCCTCATCACGTCCGCATGGTTAAGATGTTCAAGAACATTTCGTCCAATCGAGTTCTGCCGACTGCAGCGTTACTGTACAGTAACGGGGGACATTTTGTCGTCAATACTGGGGACACTTTTTGGCGACATGTAACGGTGACACGGACACAGTCGTCGTCGTGTTACGGTGACTCTGACATGACGTCACTTGCCGTATCCGATCGGCCTTCCTTTTCACATTCTTCCGATGTTGTGTCGTCGGCCATGACTGGTCTGGAGCTGATTGCAAAGGGCCATGTCTAAAAACAAGTTTAGAGGAGAAATGAGATTATTTTCCACCAAAGTAAGTTGTTACGTTAAAAAAAAAAAAAAAACAGTTTTCATGCCCCCAAAATATGAATCTGAGAAGTGTTACTGCAGTAACATGTTAGTTTTATTTTATACATATAAATGGGCAATTCCATGGTAAGTCGCATTACACTTGTCTGTGTCATTTCTTGATCTTGGAGCTTGTAGTTCTATTTGAGATAATCTTTCCGATAAGTTTATAGACTGGTTTGTACACCCAAGGCTTTGAATTGATGAAATTAGAAATGTTGTGGGCTTAGTGCTCTGGATGTTTTAAAGCTGTAAAAAGCCGCCAGTCGCATTATACAAAAAGAAAATGGTTAAAAATACACTAGTCACAATTCAAAGTCTCCTCTAACTAAAAAACTTGCGAAACTGTTACAACATGAAACACACAACTCTTGTACATGAGTATCAAACAGGATACTTTGGGGTGTCGTGGCCGAGTGGATAAGAGCACCGAACTCAAGCTCTGATGCTTCTGTTCAGCAGAGTGTGGGTTCGAATCCAGGTCGTGACACTTGTGTCCCTGAGCAAGACACTTAACTATAATTGCTTCTCTCCACCCAGGGGTAAATGGGTACCTGTGAGGGCAGAGATGGTTCTTGTGATTGGTTTAGCCATGTAGCGCATATAATTGTCGCACAGGCTGTATACTCCCCAGGGAGCTGAGATGGTTTAAGTGACCAGGGGTAATAATGTCGGAAGCGCTTTGAGACAACCCGTGAAAAAGCGCTATATAAAAACCGTGTATTATTATTATTATTACTTATAAATGGTCAGCAACTTTAACTTTTAGGTATACATGGCAAAACCATGGTCAGTCGCATTACGGTCAGTGGCATTATACAGTTTTTCAGTCAATTTAGCCAATCCTACATGGAGCCCAAGCTGAGTTCTTATTTGGCAAAATTTAGTTCATTCCTTGTTTTAGTTATTAAAATAACTAAAACACAAATTGGTTTTATATGTTAGTTATAACTTAGTAGAAAGAAAGTTTTTACAACAATTTGATTTGTTGGTGTCATGTCCATGTTAGCTTCAAATTGCCCACATAATTAAAGACAGTGGACACTATTGGTAATTGTCAAAGACCAGTCTTCTCATTTGGTGTATCTCAACATATGCATAACATAACAAACCTGTGAAAATTTGAGCTCGATTGGTCGTCGGAGTTGCAAGATAACTATGAACGAAAAAAAAACAACCTTTTCACCCGAAGTTGTGTGCTAGCAGATGCTTGATTTCGAGACCTCAAATTCTAAACCTGAGGTCTCGAAATAAAATTGGTGGAAAATTACTTCTTTCTCGAAAACTACGTCACTTCAGAGGGAGCCGTTTCTCACACAATGTTTTATACTATCAACCTCTCCACATTACTCGTTACCAAGAGGGGTTATAATTATTTTGAGTAATTAACAATAGTGTCCATCACTGGCTTTAAAACAATCGTACTGTTCCAAAACCAAAGGTATACTTTGCCTTTAAAGAACCAAAAGCGGTTAGTAGTATCAACTTGAAATAACTTTTGGGTGCACTCTCCATTTATGCCCCAGACGTGCCCTTTGCCCGTCATTAGCTCGAATAAGAACCCTATAGTCTGGCACACTTTTCTTCAAATCGGGTGTTTAATAGAACCATGACAAGTTTGTGTTGAATACTTTAGGTGGAAATGACATAAAAATCACGCCTCGGTTATTTGGCTGATTTGTTTTTTTCTCCCCCCATTATTTGAAAACAAAGTGACGATGAACTTAAACTATAGAGCGGTGCCTTTTGAGTTCCTGGTGGTCCAATGGGATTTTATCTGTGTTTCGGCGGCGCGTAGACATTTATTGTTTTAGATCGGTGCGTGTGTAATGAGCTTTGTTTAACTTGAGATTTTGCTGTTAGACACGTTCGGCTCTGAACTAGAGCTGCGCAACGTCTGTTTATAATGTTTGAAGTGCTTGATCGAATTTTGGCTTCTGACTGAATGATGCCTTGTGTTTGACCTACTTAAAGGCAAATTATACCTTGTGTTTCTTTAATCATTCGATTGTTTTAATACAACATAAATGTAGAAAATCCGAAGAAAAAAATATTTTCGAAAAGGTGATAGAGTTTGAAATTCGGAGCGAACAATGTCCACGCAGGAAGGAAAATCTTCGAAAAAGGAATAGGCTCTATATCAGATCTTACATTTTCGGACATACAAACATGTTTCTTAAAGGCAGTGGCAACTATTGGTAATAATTACTCAACATAATTATTAGCATAAAACCTTTTTTGATATTGAGTAATGGGAGCTGTTGATAGTTTAAAACACTGTGAGAAATGGCTCCCTCTGAAGTAACGTAGTTTTCGAGAAAGAAGTATTTTTCCACGAATTTGATTTCAAGACCTCAGATTTAGAACTTGAGGTCTCGAAATCAAGCATCTGAAAGCACACAACTTTGTGTGCCAAGGGTGTTTTTTCTTTCATAATTATCTCGCAACTTCGACGACCGATTGCGCTCAAATTTTCACAGGTTGGCTTTTTTATGTATATGTTGAGATACACCAAGTGAGAAGACTGGTCTTTGACAATTAACAATAGTGTCCACTGTCTTTAAACTGCTTAACTTTCGAAAGCTGCAGTAGGCTTCTATCAAAACGTTTTTATCGTCATTAATTTTAAGAGTGATAACCAAACGTATATACATTATTCCCTTCACAGATAAAGTATAGACGATAGAAATAGGGGGTCAATTATGTTTCAATCTGGACATGTTACCGACTACCAAGATCATATCCGTGTAATTAAACTTGACTTGTCGACATGAACGAGCGCGTAGTCCAATGATAGCATACATATTGACCGTTTGAACAAAACGTAGTCAGGGAATTTGATAGGTTAGCACAGTTTGGTTCAATTGAAAATGTGTGGGTGTATATGTATTTAATCTGCACAAAAAAAACAATGATAAACCTGCCATTAAACAATATATACGTCGTACTCAATAAAAGCAGCAGCAACAGCAGCAACAACAACAACAACAACAACAACAACAATTTCAAACAACAACAAAGTCAGCAAGTGCAACAAACAAAACCAAATGCATCCAAGACGTACATTACTAATCAATCCGACGCAATTTATCAAAAGACATCAACAACAACAACAACTACAACAACTACGATCAACCATAATGTCCTATAATTTAAACTTGAATCAGATTCTGACCATTCGTATAAACCATGTTATTACAGACGACAGTTTTGCCACAAACACCAGCCTGTAAATTTCACTAACAAGCTTGTTACGTTTCCTCAAGTTATAAAACCCACTTTTATTACCTCCATAACTTGCGAAAGTGAAACGACACTCAATAAAAATTTGTACTTTCCCACTCTTACTGCCTCCAGCCAAGACTTCCACTATAGTTTGGGTCTCTATAGAGTTTGTAATGTGGTTTGAGTAGTGCAATACCACCACTGATGTAAAGTAAAGTAAATGAACTGGTATACAATGGTCTCATAAAATGCAGCAGTACTGACTGGCCATATGATTTAAAACTGTCATAAAATGTAAGCCTTGTAAACATAACTTGTCTTTTGTTTTTTACTGCTTTCAATTTGCACATTTTGTTATAAAGGCAAAATATACTTTTGGTTTTTGTAACCGTTTGGTTATTTTAATGCTATGGGGATGTAGGTCTATACAACAAAACTAACCTGTGAAATTGTCATTTTAAAATATGAATTGTTGTTTTTTGTAGATATCGCTGGTAACCAAGAGCGGTAAAGTCCACGCAGGAATAATGATCCGTAGTTGGCACACACAATCTGAGAAACTTTCCGTCATAAAGTTTCTCAATTTTAAATTTTGAGGGATAAAAACTTTACCTTGAAGTGAAATGATTATAAAAAAAATTGGAATGATACATTCTCTTTAAAAAATCATTGTGGAATTTTAATTGTGCGACACTTTGTGTTGTCTATTTTATGTGACATTCAAATCGTTACTCAACATAATTAATAGCATAAAACCTTACTTGGTAATGAGACATGGGGTGAGGTTTGTGGTATAAAACATTGTGAGAAATGGCTCCCTCTGAAGTGACGTGGTTTTCGAAAAGAAGTTCTTTTCCACAAAATTGATTTCGAGACCTCAGATTTAGAATTTGAGGTCTCGAAATCAAGCATCTGAAAGCACACAACTTCGTGTGACAAGGGTGTTTTTTCTTTCATTATTATCTCTCAACTTCGACGACCGATTGAGCTCAAATTTTCACAGGTTTGTTATTTCATACATATGTTGAGATACACGAAGTGAGAAGTCCGGTCTTTGACATTTACCAATAGTGTCCAGTGTCTTTAACCTTCAAAAATTTTCTCCAAATGTCAAATTTGAAAACTTAAAGGCATTGGATACTTTTGGCATAAATAATTGTTATCAATTGCAACGAGCAAAAATGGAGAGCGGTTGGTAGTATACAATTTGTTGAGAAACGGCTCCCTCTGAAGTAACGTAGGTTTTTTTTGAGAAAGAAGTAATTACTTACTCAAATATTAAAAGACTTCATTCCTGAAAACCTGTTTTGGCATCTGAAGGCACACAAAATTATTTAATTTGTGACTTCTTTTACTCATTTCTCAAAAAACTACCGCACCTCAGTAAGTAATATTTCAAGGGAAGCTTTCTACCATCATTATCTTCAAACTGAGTAAGTTTAATGTAAATCTGTGAACATTGTGTTTTGTGTTACAAAAAGTACCCAAATCCTTTAGGTGTATGTGTTTCCTTTATACACATGCTTGTCTAACTGATCCCTCGATCCCCCAAACTACGACCGTGGAGTTCCACATTAAAAAGTTACACCGGTGAAGAGGTTTTTAACATCCCTCTGATCTTCCAATCGTAACCCTATAACAAATAAAATAAATACGACGGCAGATGAAATCGCCTTGTGTGGTTGAAACACTTGACATATACAAATGATTGCTAAGCCGAGTTTGACTGAAAAGGGCAACTGTTTGCAAGGTGATACGGTGGAATGGTGTTGTGTACTTCGTCATCAGTCAAAAAGTATTTAATTAAACATTCAAGAGGGTCGTGCCCGACCACAGACAGTCGGCAAAACCCTTTCAAAATGGACTGACATTTAGGCAGTCGGCAAACCCCTTCCAAAGTGGACTGACATTGTTTTTAACTGAGTTGGCTTAAAGGAACGTTACAGAATTTGTAAGAAACAAAAATCGTGAAGATCACAGATTTACATAAAACTTACACGGTCTAATGATGATGATAGTAGAAAACATCCCTTGAAATATATCTGTCTGAAATGTCACATTAATTGTTGAGAAATAAATAACCTAATTTTGCGTTTGGAGTTTATCGCTTAGTGAGCGTTTTATTCATTTTTTATTTTGCCATCGATGCAATGCAACATTTGTAATTGGTTTTTCACTATTCTCTCTTGACCCAGATGGCCGATCGATCTCAAACTTCTACAGTTTTATCAGTTTATGTATATGATGGATTACATAGAGTGCTTATACTGCCAGTAACTTTTTTTGCTAGCAAAACCAATTAATGTTCCTTTAAAAAAATAATGAAGTTTTGCAAAGGAAACAAATATAAGGGTGAAGTGTTTGAAAATGAAAGGAATTCGTGTGAAAATAATGCTTGGGGTCGAACAAAGAAAATTGACTATAGTGGGAGACTATGTATAGAGCCTGAAACCTCTGGTTCATCTTTCCCTGTCGCTTTAGAACAATTTCCCAAGTTCAACCCCTTTTTTTTAATCTTTTTTTTTTTCAAGTTTCAAATTGGTTGAGGGGGGGGGGGGGGGCGGTGAGTAGTGTATTTTAATCTTGCTTAGCAGATAAAGGAGGTGATAGGAAAGATGTATTTCACAGTGAGAGGGACTGAGGGTAGCCCCGCCCCCTAAATCATTGGTAACTACTGAAAGAAAAAATAATCATAAACAAATACTTGGTGGAGAAATGTTGACAGTGTATTATAAAACATTGTTACAAACGAGACCCTTTGAAGCAATAGCTTGAAGCCTTAGGCATCTGAAAGAACCGTTTCTATATGCAAAAAAGTGTGTTGTTTTCTTTCATTTAGTTTCTTGCAACTTCGATGACCAATTGATCCAAGATTTTCACAGTTTGTTTAATTATATGCATATGTTGGGATGAATCAAGTTAGAATACTGGCATTTTGACAATTATACCAAGGATTGCCTTCAATTTATTTTAGCATAAACTGTACCATGGCTTTATTAACTGCAACACGGGCCATAATCCAGTAATTTCAGCACTGAACTCTATAGCCTAACAAATCCTCAGTCGGGTATTTCTACACAAACATGTCCTTGTAAAGATTAACACTATCTATCTACTTAAAGGCAGTGGACACTATTGGTAATTGTCAAAGACTAGCCTTCTCACTTGGTGTATCTCAACATATGCATAAAAGAACAAACCTGTGAAAATTTGAGCTCAATCGGTCATCGAAGTTGCGAGATAATAATGAAAGAAAAAACACCCTTGTCACACGAAGTTGTGTGCGTTTAGATGGTTGATTTCGAAACCTCAATTTGTAAATCTGAGGTCTCGAAATCAAATGTGGAAAATTACTTCTTTCTCGAAAACTATGGCACTTCAGAGAGAGCCGTTTCTCACAATGTTTTATAGTATCAACCTCTCCACATTACTCATCACCAAGAAAAAATGTATGCTAATAGCTATTTTGAGTAATATTAGCAATAGTGTCCAATGCCTTTAAAACATCAACGCAAAAGTTCGGTTAAAAAGAGATAAGAAATCTTGTAGGTCTTGTCAATCATACTTTAGATCAAGCGAAATTTCTCCAAACAACGAGACCCGAAGTTGAGTGAAGTATTTCTTGAAATTCGAGGCCTGGTTTTCTGCAAAATGTTGGCTGTAATGTTCTTGGTCTACTCTCTAGACATACATTATGATTTTCTTTTAGCCCCTTCGCTGAACTTTCAGATGAAACATTGAAAGGTTGTTGTTTTCATATTTATGAAAATTATGAGTCAGAGATTTATTAGCCCGAGATAATTTTAGTTGACTCAAGAGAAATTTATTTGCAATATTATTCGTCACATTTCAGTGTTTAAGATCAATCTTTGAAAGGCTGTCACAGAATGCTCTTCGGTGCTAATTCCTAATTCCTAAGTCCGGGAGAGCGTTTTATTAATAATTATATTAATAAATATCATAATAATTATCATAAGTTATATAATGTTGATATTTTCTTGCAATCTCTCACATTTCAATGTAAAATGTACATTTGTAGTATTATTGAAGATCAATCTTGGCGACAAATTGTTCTTCGAACATTCCCCAAACTATTTTTATAAGAGAGCAATAATATCATGAGCTCTTCTGGTGAATTTTCATGGACATTTTCAGTGTAAAATGTACGTATTCGAACATTTGTTAAGATCAATCTTTGTGATGTTTACAGACAGGGATGCTCTTCGCATAATGCTAATAGTTTGAGATGTTCTGATGACGTTGTTTTGGCAAAATGTATCACCTTTCAACGTCAAAAGCAGGACTTAAAACAATCTTGAGTTGAAGATCAATATCGTGGTTAATGTTAAATGGTCAGTCCAAGGAGGTATAACCATCTTGTTCATGGTTATTCTAAGCTCAATTCAACATCATGAGGTCTACGTATTGTTCACGCGTATTATCCCCCAAAACAGATATTTCATCTTGCAAATAAAATTGGACTGGTTTAAATTTTTCTTTCATCAGACCAAATGAATTCGTTGCTATCTTGGATGTTTTAGCAATTTTTGAGCCAAAACAGCTTTATTTAATGTAAAACGCGCATTGTACCGATAAGCAAGTAGGAATTAGAACGGTACCCGAATTAGAACATACCTGTCTTTTGAGCGAGTCGTTGCGATTTTTTGAGTGGGGCCTAGACATCCCAACTTGACCACATGGAACTAATATTAAAAACACCCGTTTCTTCATATTATTTCATAAATTCTAATCAACCGACAGTTTACTGAAATACCACAAAATAAGTCGAGAAAAATGTTAAATAAAAGTTCTACACGTTTTATATGAAGTTTCAAAATCAGAATGAAAGACTATGTCCCACGTTTGAAATGCAACTTCAGAGCAATTCACGTGCAAACCATTATCAATGACGAACAAAGTTCTGTCTTTTCTACTTTTGTTCACAAATATTACGAAAGAACTTTCCACGATGATGGTTCAAATAAACAAAAAGAGTAGCTAAACAATGGGTTCATGATAGATATGTTGTTGTTAACATTAAATAAAATAAACACTAGTGTTGCAATTAAGAAGACTTCAATGGGATTGATTTTATGTTTGAACGCAAAAACGCAGCAAGAAGTGGAGCTCAACCCCCGTCTTTGTCAAGATTTAAAACTTAATTTGAAGTTTTGTATTCATCTTACCAGATTCAGTGGATGTACCATGGTACCATCCAGCGTGTCATCTTCAAGAATTTTCCTCAGATGTGAAATATAACTGGATGCCAGTCTCAACGTGTCAAGCTTCGAGAGTTTAGTGTCTGGTGGCACCCACGGGAGGCTCGTCTTAAGCCGTGTAAAAGCCTTACTGAGCACCCTCATCCGGCACCGCTCCCTGGCGTTGGCGGCATTCCGCTGCAAGGGTTTGATGGGGGCTCGCGAGCCGCTGCCCCGTCGGCCTGACGCTCCCGTGGTGGTGGTGGTAGTGGGGGCAGCATCGGTGCTACTACCGCGGCGTTTGCCTCTCTGCGGTGGATTTCGAGTAACCTCGGTGTTTCTGAGTACAATCTTGGTTGAGGGGTTTAAACACACGTCTAGATCCAACCGTTCCATCGTGTTATTGTTATTGTTTATGTCCTTGAATTCCTTCTTATCATGGACCCTGATAGATCGTTCTTGTAGGTGAAGCATTAGGTCGGCTAGGTGAAACTCTTAAGAGTGTCCTCCGTGGAATGATGAATGGAGGGGACAACGAGGAGCAAAGCACCCCATCCAACCCTGTGATACTCAGGGCGATGGATCGCTAGCCGTCACCCCGTGCCTGGTTAGTGTCCGGACTTTTGGATCAAACCATTACAGTGTTGTTAATTGTTTTTTGAAAAAGTAAATCGGTGAAGTTTTAGTTTTCTGACCACGAACTGTGTCTTATCAGACGATTGTGGACACTCTAAAACTATGAACACAGTTTACTCTTTGTTTCAGTCTTTTCTTTGGTGATTAAATACTGTTCAAATGTCAGATTGAACTTTAAAAAAAAACATGTCCGTGTCAACGTTGATGTAAATTAGGCGATCAACTTTTAAAAGCGTTTTCGTTCATGTTTCTGTAAAATAGCACGCGTATTTCTGAATGAAAGATCAATGGCGTAACGATGTGAGTGACACGGGGTAAGCAAGTGTTAGAGAAGGCATTTGACTCAGTCTTTCTACTACTGTGTACAAATTATTTCAATCTTAGTTCTTCATAAAGTAAACAGTGAATTATGCAACAGGAGCACCACAGCCCGACTGGCCGGTCCCGGGAGCTGATGATCCGCCACGGCCGGTACTGGTTGCTTGCTCCTCACAGTCACACGCCTTGAAAAAGATCGGTCCTCCGGTTAGGTTGGTTGAGTCGATCCTTAAAAAATCGTCACCCAATCAACATTGAAGTCCAGCGAAGAATAACGCCCTCTACGATTTATGTCTTCAGAAATGAAGGACCATCCGATAATCAAGAAATTGTCCGGGACAATCACGGGAAGACAGACAGTGTGACGAACTTGCTCTGGTGACGAGTAGCGTCTTTCTAAGACATGTAAGACGTGATGTTGTTGGGCTCTTTTTTACCTAATAGATTAGAACTCTGTCTTCACTTGCATTGCATCGTCCCAAGGCAGTGCATGCCCAACACAAGTTTTTACGATTTTTTAAATTGTCAACACAAATGTTTTTCCAGCTGATGTTGTATTGCTTGATACGATCTAGTCTAGAGAAGGTCATGAAAGTCCATATTGCATACCACCAGTCATCAATGATGGTCAGACTTTCCGAAACCACTGGCCTTGGTGGTCGGGTGGAAGTAGCATGGAGGAAGGAAGCTTGAAGTAGTGTCGAGGGTCAAATACGGATAAGTGACGGGCGGTCGGTGAGAACACGCTCGCTGAAGGAACTTCGGAGGCAAAGTGGCGTCACTCTCTCGCTCGAAAGCAAGAATGAAGTCCAGGATTCTCAATAATTATTTTGCAGAGTAAGTGTCGTGTTATTCCCTACTTGCTTTAGAGACTACAGTGGTAACTTTCCCACGTGGACTTGTGAAATTTACTTTTAACGCTGCACGTGATGGAAACCTCGGGCGAAGTGTTGCGCAAGCGCATGTGATGCGTGAACAGTTTGCATTTAACGATACCACAGAAACAATAAACGAAATCGGGTAACACTTCCGCCGTTGATCCTCGTAGTAGGCCCCCGTGGTCTCTGCTTACGTTGTCAATGAAGTTGTTTATTTTATAAAAGCTTAAATACAAAGTACGAGTCCTTGCTCTATGGTACTAGATTGAAATTCGGAAATTCTGTTACTTGAAACTGTGAATTTTATGAAAATGTTCACTGGTTAAACTCCATGGTAGTCCATATGTGGTTGTAAAAGGGAAGTACGTTTGGTAATGTTTTACTCAATTGTCCATTATACAATGCGCTTAGGGAACAGTGCTTAACTTTGTGAGTGGAAATAATGCACATTTTCAGCTGTTTACTAACAGTGAAAAATTTGAAATTCTTATGAGTTCTACAGATGAATCTATTATTAATTGTGTTGCCAATTTCGTCTTTTTATTTATGAATTTAAAAGAAAAACATAACGTCTGATTACCTCTGTTGACTTTATTTTTCTCCTGCCAATTATTAAAATAATTCAGGTTTAAAATGTTGATGTAACCCTTCCCGGGATTAAGGGGTGTGTTCCAAGTTGGAATAAAAAATAAATGAATGAATGAATGAATGGTAATCACTCTTCAAATTAATGGCATGTTAAATCATGGGTTTCGGGGCTTTCGATAAAAGCAATTTGAGAATTATTCACTTCGAAGTAGTGCGGTGATGTGAAAAATGAAGGTTTGTGCCCCAAAATTTGAATATCAGATTGTGTATTTGGATTGCTCTTTTTGCATTGACATTATTCGCTCTTGATTCTCGGCGATATTATCTCAAAAACACTTCAGAAAATTATCGCATGTACATTTATGTAGGATTATAATAATCGAATGGTTCAAAAAATTCAAATGCTTCGTCTTTAACACGGGGATTATGTTAAAATGAAGATATATGACGAACGCAGGGCCCCAATCATTAGACATGGGAACCAGTTTAACTGTTTGTGGCTATAAACCCGGGCTTGGTAAATAACCATATAAAAAAATTATTATAGTATAATGTACTTTTTCCTAACAAAAAACACAATGTCCACAGATTTACATTAAACTTACACAGTTTGAAGATTATGATAGTAGAAAGCTTCTCTTGAAATTTTACGTACCGAGGTGCTGTAGTTTTTGAGAAATGAGTAAAAGTTGTAATTTTCGTCTCAATTTTAGCATGTAAAAACGTCTTAACCAGTTATGCTATGGTTTTGGTATAATGTCATAACTGGTTAAGGGGATTTTACATGCTAAAATAATTTTGGTCTCGACTTGTTTTACTCATTTCTCAAAAACTACACAACCTTAGTTAGTATTATTTGAAGGTAAGCTTTCCACTATCATTATCTTCAAACCCTGTAAGTTTAATGTAAATCTGTGGACATTTTGAAAAAGTACCCGAATCCTTTAAACTGTATCCAGATTAATATATAACCAACATTTCTATCGGTAATCCCCATTGTTCTCGTTCAGATGGTTTGGCATTGTAGTAATCATATACCGATCGGATTTGTTAAAAATCGCATCATTCAAAGGTTGCATCGCTCTTGTCTGAACTTAACCACCTTTTGGCGAAGATGATCTCTCTAAGAATTCAACTGGGGGTGAGCACACGTGTAACATCTTATTGTGGTTGGGTAGGGGTGGGAAAAATAGCTCTGAATTGACAGTGCAATACCCATAAAATATTTATGAGTTTTGATGTTTTCGTCTATCGGCCTGTGTACAAAAGTCCAGGATCTCTGGCTCTTTTTTAAACATGTGGTAAGTTTATCATACAATGATACACGGTGTATGTAGAGCCCATGACACATTTTCTTCAAGTCTCGTTCCCACATCCATCAACCTCTTCTCAAGCCACAAGGAGATATGGGTATTAGAGATTCCCACCCCAATTTCCACTGGGGGCAAATACTCCGGTCAGTTAAGGCAAAAAAACCTTGAAGGTCTAATTTGGGAGATGGGAGAACATCAGTCAACTCTTTTGTTACCCAAACATTTGGGAGTAATTTGTCATGCGCCCGGGGTTCCAACAAGTAACAAAAATGTTGCAATCCGTGGAACCGACACCCAATCCTTCCGAATTGCTCGGAGCAAGCAACATGTCAGCAAGGGGCCTTCCCCGTCAAATTAGCCTAAATTACGGCATGGGTCAGCGAGTCTAAGCTATTCCAAAACAAGCTCTACATTATCAGAGGGTATTCGACAACTAATTAAGTTGGACTGCTCCTCAAAAAAACTCTCAACTACCCAAATACTAGAGGCATGCAAGGACCCCGTTATTCAGGGTGAAAAGGTTTGATTAGTTTTTTTTTTAACCCGAGTATCTTCGGAGAATACTCAGAATATTTTAGTGAAAATAACACGAAGAGATCAAAGGAAAAACCGATTTTTAAGGTATGGTCATAGATTGGTTTTTGTCAACGTAGCACTGATTTATTGGCAACATTTAATAAAGAAATGTGCAAGGAGGGTAACATTTGAAAGTTTCAGTTGATTGCAGAGTCTATACTTACTGATAAAACAGAACAAAATAAGCCGCAATATTTTCACGGGAACGTCGAATTTTCTTTATGGTCGAAATCCATCCACATATAGCTAGGTGACAGCGGGTAGCATTCATGCACCGATACCCACTCCTTAGAAAACCGAGAAACGAAGCCATTATACACTTTCGGAACAGAAAACAAAACGTTTTAAGAGTAATAATAATAATATCAAAGTCTTATATAGCGCACGTATCTACCAAACAAGGTACTCAAGTCGCTGAGTATATACAAACTTTCAGAAAGATAGGTTATTGCAGTGATGAATTCTGAGACCAAATTATTTAATAATAATAATAATAATAACATAAAATTTATAAGGCGCGCAGTATCTGGAATAGATCCATTCAAAGGCGCCGGAAGCTAGTCAGCTGACAAATTACACTTCCACAGTAACTATAAATATGAATATGAATACAACCATGTTGATATGCTCGTTTGAACTGAAGGAGTGTTGGCTCTGAAAAGAGCCGGTTTGGTATCGACGTTTCAAACAGTATACTCTGCTCGTCTTCAGGAGAATGGAGTACGAGCAGAGTTTATTGTTTGAAACGTCGAGACCAAACCGGCTCTTTTCAGAGCCACCACTGCTTTAAAAGAGATTTCACTCATGGTTGTACCCGCATGTTTACTGTTCATATTTATATTTATAGTTTCTCTTATTCTGGTCTTTAGTTTTTGTTGAGTATCTATAACCATACTTGTAATGAACAGAACGCTGATTAAGCCTGTACACAAAGACTTTAGGCCGACCGTTTTTAAAAATGCTAGGTTCGATTTGTTTTGCCAATTTGACCTGAACATTTGATTAGAACATATTCAAAAAATGAAAAGCTTTCAAATAAACGGCAACAGGGCAGGACCCTGGCATTATAAACCTCACGTCTATTTACCTATGTATACATGAACTGTATATTGCAGGTAATACATGGATTTTGTGTATTGTATGTTTTTCGTTTTGAAGTGGCATCAAAATTCGTAAAGGGACAAAATAATTTGTAAAAGTAATTATTTACGTGTAATTTCAATTGAAAAGTGGTTTCCATAATGGACCTGCCTGCATTACTACAGTAACATGGGTTGTAAGATCCGTTGCCTCATCATTTAGCCAGTTTGAAACGACCGTACAAGAGTTTGAGAATGTACAAGTCGATATATATAGAACCCCCTTTTTCTGATTAAAGCCATTGGACACTTTCGGTAAACAGTATTGTCCAAGGCCTACACTTTTAGGCTCAATCGATCATTGGAGTCGGGAGAAAATAACGGGAAAACCCACCCTTGTTTCCGCACGTTTCGCCGTGTCATAACATGTGCTTTTAAAATAAATCCGTAATTCTCGATATCGAGAATTGATAATTGTTTTAATGTTTTCTCAAAAAGTAGAGCATTTCATGGAATAATATTTCAAGAGAAGTCTTTCACCATTACCTTCTGTAAACCCTGTAAGTTATTTGTAAATCTGTGAACATTTTTTTTTCTGTACCGAAAGTGTCCAATGGCTTTAAAAATAATAAGTAGCCGGTTTGCCTCGACGTTTCGAGGAGTATACTCTGCTCGTCTTCAAAAGACAACTATTCGTAAAGCATCCATACTTAATGTTCTAACATGGATATCACTATTCACCGTTACCAGGAAAACTTTCAGTTGGGATGTGTTACTTTCCAGTCAACGACAGTCATCAAGAAACCATGGTAACTAATCGCCCCTTGTCTAAACAGTTGATTTAGGGTTCAACGGACCAGAGTAGTTGGTTGAATTCGCCCTGAGGCCCTGGGCTGGGGTTGGAGTGCCCAGGTCAACAGATCAGGCCTAGCATTGTTCCCGCCGTCATTCAAGATCATAATATGTTTCAATTCAACCAATACCGCATAATGATATAACACAAGAAAATTGTACATTTTTTTTTAGATGAGTTTTATTCTGTAAAGAGCCCAGATTATTCTGAAATTTTTTTATACAAAAGCAAAGTACCATGATAGATGAGGAATTTATTATTTGTTTAACAGAGGGATGGGTGGTTTAACCTATGGTTAAACTGTGGGGTGGGTATTCAGAGGACATTCTTTGTGGCAGGACGGCTTTGTAGAGGTGCTGGTCACCTGTTCCTCCTCGCCACTCATTGGCTGGGTATTTGTTAGCTATTTTGCTTCTTTGTTTCTTTATGTATCGGTTTGTATATTTTATACTTTAATGCCAGTGTAAAGTCTAATAAATAAACTATAAGCATATAGCACGCTAAAGCGAAGCATAAAGAGGGTTATAATGTTTTTCATTTGTGGTGGTAGGCCTACATAGAGCTACCAGTAACGAAAGATGGTTCATCTATTTCTACCTCCACGATACAACCATGGAGTGATACAACTTATCCTTTAATTATCTACAGCACTGAAACTAGGGTAACGTTTTAGGGGGATGTGGCACAAGGGTGTACCTTTTTTTTCTGGGGCACTTTAAAGGAACACGTTGCCTTGGATCGAACGAGTTGGTCTGTGAAAAGCGTTTGTAATCGTTTTTTTATAAAATGTATATGGTTGGAAAGATGTTTTAAAAGTAGAATACAATGATCCACACAAATTTGCCTCGAAATTGCGTGGTTTTCCCTTTACTGTGCGAACTATCACGGTCGGCTATTTAAATTTGACTCCTATAAATGGCCGACCGTGTTAGTCGACGAGATAAAAGGAAAACCGTGCAATTTCGAGGCATGTTTGTGTGGATCATTGTATTCTACTTTTACAACATCTTTCTACTCATATGCATTTTATAACAGACGGTTACAAACGCTTTTCAAAGACCAACTCGACCGATCCAAGGCAACGCGTTCCTTTAAGTCAATTGTAACTGTAGTTTCTGCACTGGGGGAGCATTGTTTTTCGAGTGAGGGGTCAGGGCACTACATGTATCTGTTTCTAAGGGGTTCGTGGGGACACTGAACATTGTTAAGGGGGGGGGGTGGGGCACACGTGCACCAAACGTCCTCCGTGGCTCGCACCGCTGTTTCGTAGCATAATAAATGGATATAAAACATGAAAAATAAAGCAAACACGTTTTTACTCTCGTAAGTTCGAAATTGAAACTCAAACACTGCGTCCAACTGCCACTAACCGAGACTGTTAAATGTGTAAGGTACTAAGTGTGTTTATTGCGAACCACAGGATGGAAATAATTGACTCTTTTTAAATAATCAATCATGCCTTTAATTATTAAAGGAAGACATTCATGTCCTAGTTGCACAGACCATTCACCTCAATGTTCAATGCATGGTTAATATCATCCTGAACAGCAACCGCGACAAATTACTCTGGCTTGAGATCCTTCCCTAGTACTTAGAAGATGTCTTAATCCGTCAATGCATTCTGTCACGGTGGGCAATGGGGTCATCCTATAACTTCAACATTAAAGCCACTGGACACTTTCGGAACAGAAAGAAAAAAAGAAAAAACAGTTCACAGATTTACAAATATTTGATTATTTTTTTTTTCAACCCTAGTATCTTCGGAGAATATTCAGAATATTTTGGTGAAAATAACACGAAGGGATCAAAGGAAAAACTGTTTTTTAAGGTATGGTCATAGATTGGTTTTTGTCAACGTAGTACTGATTTATTGGCAACATTTTATAAAGAATCATTTAAAAACCATGGTAGTCAATTTACTCTTCACAATTTCATTGATGCGTCTTTACCTTTAAAGGCAGTGGACACTATTGGTAATTACTCAAAATAATTATTAGCATAAAACCTTACTTGGTAACGAGTAATGGGGAGAGGTTGGTAGTATAAAACATTGTGAGAAACGGCTCCCTCTGAAATGGAATTTTCCACGACTTTGATTTCGAGACCTCAGATTTAGAATTATGTTGGTCTCGAAATCAAGCATCTGAAAGCACATAACTTCGTGTGACAAGGGTGTTTTTTCTTTCATTATTATCTCGCAACTTCGATGACCGATTGAGCTCAAATTCTCACAGGTTTGTTGTTTTATGCATATGTTGAGATACAGCAAGCGAGAAGACTGGTCTTTGACAATTGCCAATATTGTCCAGTGTCTTTAATGTAAATTATCAAAGTTTGATATATCTTATCTCTTTCCATATCCAAGACTCGACCTCATTGATACCAAGCAATCCGATTTGACCCATAATGTTTAGACACGTCATATTATAGGCCCGTTGAGCACGAAAGATATTGGTAGAGATATGGAGGTAGAAATGGAGGTAGAATTCTCCATGGAGGTAGAAATGGAGGTAGGAATTAGAATTCTACCTCCATGCTAGTAGGAAACAAGGTAGTCGCAGTGACGATGTACAGTTGTGCGCTTTCAAATGCTTTGGGTGAAGCCTTTCCCAGATTCAAACTTTTGGTGCAAAGTTTCCTCTTTCTCTATGTAGGGCCTACATGTAAGTTTATTAGGCAAATGTTTCTGGTAAGTAACTTCATGACCAACAGTACACACTGTACCTAATGGCAAACTTGAAAATGATTTATTTGGCAATGACTGGAATATGATTATGGCAAACTGAAATTTGGTGTTGGCAAACTGAATACGATTCTGGTTTCAATAATACAGACGACAGTTTCAACACAAATATCTAGGAATACCGACCCGTGTATTTCACCAACAAGCTTATAACATTGACGTGACGTGACGTGGCAATAAAGGAAAGGTTCCTGAACATAAATACTTTCCACATTAATGGTTTACCTGTAACTTGGATATTGCACTATAAAAGTCACCAAATTAGTTCAACAGTGCAAAGGAAGTAGAAGCCTACAGATCACAAAACTAAAGTGCACGCACCGCACATCAACTATACAACTTACAAGGTGCACCGTGATATAAAACAGATACGTCCCAACACATAATATCTGACAACGGGTTGATAGAAAACAGAACAGTCGACTCAAAAGGCACGAGAAATATCAACTGTCAAAATTCACGGGGATTTTTAGCTGTTCCGATCCCGTTCCATTTTTCTCTGAATTATGTGATTCAGAATCGATTTGTGAAGCAAACCATGTTCGCGTGTTTGTTTCATCTGGTGGGCTAGTTTATGTCGCGTCCGTGGCTTTACCTCCTTTGTCTAGAAATTCTGACCAACTAAAGGAAAACAATATTTTTTTCTCGAAAACTATGTAACTTCAGAGGGAGCCATTTCTCACAATGTTTTATACCATCAACCTCTCCTCATTACTCAATACCAAGTAAAGTTTTATGCTAATAATTAGTTTGAGTAATTACCAATAGTGTCCACTGCCTTTAAGACAGGATTTGGTAATCATGGACAGAAGAAGAATACTGGTTTTTGTTCTGGAAGGACATCAATCGTAGGATTTACTTGAGTGTTAATCCCCACTTAGTATTTCGATCGCTGCAACCGAAATATACACTCTGGTAATTTGGCTCGTTAACTTGACCTCACACTTCAGAGGGAAATAATTATCTTGGGGATCGATACGAGTATGAACTTTATAATCCACCCTTTCATTGCGGTACCATGATTCGAACTGCCTCTATAGCTACCGGGCAATTGCGGTGGTCTAAGACACTACTCAAGAATTGCAAAGGTCGTGGGTTCGTATTCCATCCGATGAGATGCCTGCGATTGTATCACTCACAGAGCTCGGGAAAATACATCGGTGTATCCGGGTAAAAAAAAAAATTAAAATTCCCTTTACCCGATGCAAATTTCCATCTATAAAACCTTACGATCGATAAGATTCAAGATCGAAACTAATCGATTTCTTCTTTGGAGCATTATCGATACCGCTGTCTATAAACAAAGTGACACCTGTCATTAATTTTGAAGACCTGTCTTGTCTTGTCTGTTGATTGATGTGTGACTGACAGTCAACATCCTCCTCCTACAATACAAAAAAACAAAACACAAGTCTCCCTTCGTAACCACATATGAGTAAAACAACGTCTCGCACTTATTATACGACTCGTTCACACCACGGACCAGACTGTTTCTCTGGCATGTGTTCACACCTACTTGATAAACATATAACGTCAGTTAAACCAACTCATTAAAAGTTAGAGGAACTCGAAAATCGCAAGTGGAGGTCAACAACATTGATATGGAATTGTTTCATTTCATTTAATTTAATGCATTCTGGTTGTGAAGCGAAAGGACTCTCAGAAAAGCGAAATAATTAGTCACTGTAATGAGCCACGAACCAAAATGGAGAGAAGACAAGGAAGGTAGGTTCATTTGTATATATTTAGGAGAAAAACTGAGAGAACTATTCCAGAGGAACCCCATACAGACAAGTAGGGACTGCAAAACCAAAATCACCAAGTACCCCCGGTAGGATTCGAACCAGGGACGTTGAGGCAGAAGGCGGGGAAAGTGTACCACTACACCTACCCGACCATGCACACCCTCTTGATGTTAGGTTGTTTGAAACTTTTCTTCCAGTAAAGGATGTCGTGCATAAGACCATGTAATTTTTTCCACAGTGACACTGTACATGTACATTCAAGGGACTTTCAGGCAGTCAAGATACTGTTTTGGTCATACGAACAATTTCACATTATTTTTGAGTCATATTTTCACACCAATTTAAGAGTTGTAGGCAACAGTTGAACAAGTTGTAAAGTGAGCCAATTTCGTTCATAGTAAAAGTTGATATAGTATATGAATCAGAAAGTGCAATCTCCGTGATACGTTTATAAGACTGTATTTCGTTCTTCCAATGAGCTGTGTATACCTATCATGCATGCCGTGAAGTCCAAGCGATGTCAAAGGTTGACTCCATATAAAGGTTGTACAATATTAAAAGAAGTGTGTACCGAGAAAGAAAAATCAAAGTCACAACTCCGACTTTCATCTTCGGTGGCACGATGCATCTTGCTCTCACATCGAATAAACAAACAAGTTGTTCACAATTAACACAGGAAGATAATCGTTAACCTCGGATGACAGATATTCACGCTGTTCGGAGATTCAGGAGGAACTGCCACACTTTTATGAGGACTGAGTTGAAACATTTAGAGGGCATGCGTATCTGAACAAGAAGCCTTAAAGGCAGTGGACACTATTGGTAATTGTCAAAGACTAGCCTTCACAGTTGGTGTATCTCAACATATGCATAAAATAACAAACCTGCGTGAGAATTTGAGCTCAATCGGTCATCGAAGTTGCGAGATAATAATGAAAGAAAAAAACACGCTTGTCACACGAAGTTGTGTGCTCTCAGATGCTTGATTTCGAGACCTCAAGTTCTAAATCTGAGATCTCGAAATCAAATTCGTGGAAAATTATTTCTTTCTCGAAAAGTATACTCCACTACAGAGGGAGCCGCTTCTCACAATATGTTATACTACCAACCTCTCCCCATTACTTATTACCAAGTAAGGTTTTATGCTAACAATTATTTTGAGTAATTACCAATAGTGTCCACTGCCTTTAAACAAAGTTCCCAAACTTCAACTGGAAATGTTAAAGCAAGAGGTCCTCTCTCATTTGAGATAAAAAAAAACCCATAAAGGAATGGTCAGCTCTTTATAGAGTAACTGAATCCGTAAACGTCTCAAGGCATTTCATTCCGGTATTGAAGAAATCTCAAGGAAGCTGATAAGCATCAGATTTCGAAATGCCCCTGGTTGGAACTTCCACCAAACGCACACAACCTTCACTAAGTTAATTCCCCTATCTTTCGTAATACTCGTCTGTTCCCTTTTCCCTGGCGAGGGGAACAAGAAGAGGGCCATCCCACCGGGGAAAAATGCATTCGCCTTTGGGGCTGGGATCACGGAAGATACCACTGGTGTCCGTGAGATTTTCCGCTTGTTGGAGTCCCGTTTACTAAATCTTGAGAGGCTTTGGAGACCATGGACGCAACGGCGCTCATGGACCGATCAACCGTCAGATGACGACCCGTTATAATCGAGCCAATAACGGGTCATGGTCAGTGGACATTACGCTGCTTCTCAACCTTGTGGTTGGGTGATTTGGCTGTGGCTCAAGTGCGTGGGTCTTTACGAAAACCACTTTAACAAACCGGGGTCCAATTTCATATATAGAACCACTGAAAGGCACTGGACACTTTTGGTAATAACTCAAAATAGTTCTTTAAACACAAAAACTTACTTAGTAACGAGCAAAGGAGAGGTGATAGTATAAAACTGCCAGTGAAAAACACTTTCAATTTCTTGAGAAAGAGCGATCTACAACGTTAAAATAATATAAGTTTTTTAAACGGGGTTAAGTGTCCCTCTTCATTTGCAGCACACATTTTGTAGACATCGCACATGAGGGACCAACTCCGTCCAAACTTGGCCGAAGATATTGCGTTTCTGACGGCGTAGCCGACTCAACCGCAAGGCAGGATTGATTCGACGACGGAGCAAGCACTCGTACCAAAGAAAACTGACATTAGGAATACAGAGCGAGAACGCTTTCAATAAATTTGTGTAAGATGCTTTGCTGACCATGCAATTCATATGCGGATGCAGGTCATCAGCGTTTTGTAACAAGTTGCACTATCAAAACGAATTGTTTTACTCATCCTCAAAAACTATTGCATTTCAAGCAAACACATTTCAAAAGAAGTTTCCCGCTATGACCAACTTTTATATTTTTACTCATGTTACAATAATACTACCTTATTTGCATATCCTAAAGTTGGCGTTGTGATGTTAATAATAATAATAATAATAATACTGCATTTTTAATGCGCCATCTATCTAGTGTACAAGACCCTTTTCCGAGGCGCAGAACAAAAAACAATACATATACAACAAAAAGAAATGTAGAACATGAAAAAAAATATATACAATGAATAATCTACTGTCAAGACATGTAACGAGCTAAGTGTATGAGGATTTGAATAAATGAGTTTTCAGTAAGTTTTTAAACAATGGAAGAGAACTACAGCATCTAACTAAAGGTTGCTTTGCTGACTGTACAATTCTGATTCGAATCACAGATCTTCAGCAGTTTGGACTTTCAATAACTGCATGTCATGCAAAGATATTTTCTAAAGACTTTAAACAATTTTCAAAAAACAGAAATGTGTAAAAAAAATTGAAAGACTGTCTTCAATGTCTCACTGTGTTCTTCTTTCTGTTATAATACAGGTCGTTTTAATTGTTATACGATTTAGTAAACTGATCTTTGGGTTGGTTTTCTGCATGCTTTTGGGGGATTTTGGAGACATGTGCCTTTTGGCGTAAGTTAAATTCTTTTTGCCTTAGCATTCCACTGACGTTTTACGTGTGTTTTGTCTAATATGTTTAATTGTTTGTACACATTATACTAACTTGTGAAGATTTTGCCAGAATCATGACCAAGTTTATTCATGGAGGTAGAAATACATGTTTTTAAGTTGTATATGCAAGACAGCTGAATGGATATAGACTTTCCGCTTATTGGAGTCCCGTTTCCAAATCTTTAACATATTTATTATACTTGTGAAGATTTTGCCAGAATCATGACCAAGTTTATACATGGAGGTAGAAAAACATGTTTTTAAGTTTTATATGCAAGACAGCTGAATGATACAGATGTCCCATTACACAACTCACACCATGTCAAAAGCCATCCACGCTAAGTCTTCCCTTATAATTGATATAATGCGCTACACATAAACCAGATTTCTCCGGCACTTGTCAGTGCTAATGCCGGCAATTTGCTAAGGACCCTCCCCCGTTCACTGCTACTTCCTGAACGGCTTTACACTACGAGAGTTCACGGCAGGTTGGTAATCAGAGGGGGGATTCTAGTCGGTATTGTCCAGTCGTTTCGCCCGAGGCTTGTTCGTATCTTCCGCTGGGATGCTCTGAAAAATAATGTCAACTTTTTATCCGGTAGGAGGGCTTAGGCAGCATTGGATATTTCTTAAAAAGTGGATTCATTTCAATCTTCTAGTTTGCAATAACACATCTTGCAACTACCAGTAAAAAATCGTCAAAGTGGTGGTGGCCATGCCCAGGAGAATGGCATAAGACTCCACGCCTTTCTTCCACGCCATCAAAGTACGTTTTTTACAGCATTGTAGAGCAACCAAATGGCTCGTAAAAATAGCATTGCTGTTGCATTTTTTTTGCTAGAATTTACGATGACTTATGAATGTTTGTTTGTTTGTTTGTTTGTTGGGGTGTGTTTGCTTGCATTTGTTGTTGTGCGTCCCATTGTTGTACTTTGTAAACAGTTTGTGTTTCGCTTGTTGTTTTTCTACCCGGCGTAAATTAAGTACATGTTTTCAAAATGTTTTTGTTTGTAATTTATAATAGTAATAATAATAATAAGAATAAAAATTTTGCTGTACCCATTTTATCTTGTAATTTTAACTGCCAATTTTTTTGTTTAGTATTAAGCGTTTACTGTTTTAACCTCAAATATAACTGGTTAATACAGATTAACTATTTGTTATGTGTGATGAATTTTGTAACTTTTAATGTATTTTTTATATATCGAATCCAACCCGATTATGGTTGCAAATAATTAACCTTTAGCTTACCTTAATCCGATTTGTTATTTTTTTTTTTTTGCAAATGGCTACCCCCTCTCCCAAAACAGGTCACAATAGCAGCCTAATTAGTCCTCTTTCCCATTCTGAAAACCTTCACGTAGCCGTGCATTTTATTTTTCGTTTTACAACTATTTTTCCAAAGGGATTTAAACAAGTTTTTAGCGACTGGTCGGCACTTGAAGGAGTTAATAGCGGCTATTTTTTGAGCCAGTGATTTACTTGAGGTAGGATTCTCAAGAACACCGTGACTCAGCTGCCTAGTGTCAGCTAAAAGACCCGGGGAAATATGAGAGTTCCTGCCCCACCAGCTGCGACATGTCCCAACCCTCTCGCGGAGCAAACCTCCCCGGGTTGAACACTTGCCTGATATAATTAATACATAATTGCCGGTATTAATGTTGCATTATAGCTGAGTGTGGACATATTTTGTTTAGGAGACGACGGCTATTCTGTGACTGAAATATCAACGTTTTGCTACGAACATTTCTGCTGATATACATGTATTTCGGTTGGTCTTTCGTTATCGCAACGCTGCCAATTGCATAAGTAAAAATGTAGGCAATACAATTTACCCTGTCCTGTGAAATTTTCAGTTGACAACAGTATATCTGCTGTCATTCATTCATTCAATCATCTGTATTAAAAAGGATAGAACGAAAGAAAATATGAAGATCATTTCTATTGTTTTCTGAAAAATATATATCAATATTGTGTTCTTGTCTGTTTGAGAGATAATTGTTACACTTACAAATCCACTATATGGATACACTGGTGGTACATTTAACCTGCAAATATATGTAGAAAAATACAGAGCCTTGCCACAGACCTACGCGTAAAATCTTATTCCCGTCGTAGCTACGGCAAGAATAAGGTTTTCCGGACGCTTCGTCTGTCTTTGAATCGTCACCTTTTCTCTCCCAGCAGAGCCCAATTCGATTCGACCGTCAAATCACATAATCTCCACGCCACTTCAATGTTTTGTTTCATCATGGTTTCATTAACATTGTTCAACCCGTAAATTAGCACCAAATGTCACCTCAATTCTCCCTCGATGTTGGTGTGGGGAGTCGAAGGACACATAGGCACCGTCAGACCCATCATACCCATCGGTAACCTGCGGTGTTTTCACTGCAACCCAAAACGGGAGCCGGCCCGCTGGGCTCGTAAACTCCGGGTAATAATGCGGTAATTAACGGGTTCTGGAAACGATAATTGTATCTGATTGGGGTTTAATTCTCCGTTTAAGCATCACAAATGAAATTGGAGTGGACACTAAAGGGTCATAATCTTGATATAACTTGTTTGCATCATCAGTGACTGCATTTTTTTGCAAAATGCCCTGGCGATCAGTCCCTTGACGCATAGAGCAAGGTCTAAGGAAGGAGCTAAACAAAACAAAATGGTTTTAAAGGCAGTGGACACTATTGGTAATTACTCAAAATAGTTATTAGCATAAAACCTTACTTGTTGATCGTATAAAACATTGTGAGAAACGGCTCCCTTTGAAGTAACGTAGTTTTCGAAAAAGAAGTAATTTTACACGAATTTGATTTCGAGACCTCAGATTTAGAATTTGAGGTCTCGAAATCAAGCATCTGAAAGCACACAACTTAATATGACAAGGGTGTTTTTTCTTTCATTATTGTCTCGCAACTTCGACGACCGATTGAGCTCAAATTTTCACAGGTTTGTTATTTTATGCATAATTATCTTCAGGTACACCAAGCGAGAAGACTGATATTTGACAGTTACCAATAGTGTCCAGTGTCTTTAATGTATCACGACCAGGACTCGAACCCACTCTGATCAGAAACACCAGAGCTTGAGTCCGGTATCTCGTGTCCGCTCTGCCACAACACGCCCGTAAAAATGCCACCCCAGGGGTGGATTTCACAAAGAGTTAGGACTAGTCTTATCTCGAGTTAGGACCAGTTACTTGTCCTAACTTAGGACTATCCATGCAATTTGTATATCTCCTAGGACTAGTCCTAAGTTAGGACTAGTCCTAACTCTTTGTGAAATCGACCCCTGAACCCTTATAGCTTGGCGGCCTTACACTTTCGTATTAAATCACAGTGACATAATCTGTGTACAGAACAGAGAGGAAGTCTGAACCCCATTCCGGATTTTAGGAGAATTAGTTTCTACATGTAGAAGGAGAATCGCCTTTATAAAAAAAATCACCATATTAATATCGAAGTCTTATATAGCGCACGTATCTACCTAACAAGAAACTCAAAGCGTTTCAGAAAGATGGGTTATTGCAGTGATGAATTCTGAGACTCAATTATTAAGCACCTTGTAATGGTTAACAAGGTGCTACGGCGCATGCAACAGCAGCCACAGCCAAGAACACCGGGGCGAACCCCTTCTCTTTTCGATGAGTGCACTGGGTTCTTTTACATGCGTTACATAACACATGGGAACAACGGCTTTACGTCCCATCCGAAGGACAAAAGTGTCACGGCTGGGGATTCGAACCCACACTCTTCTGATCAGAAACACCAGAGTTTGAATTCGGTGCTCTTATTCGCTCGCCCACGACACTTCCCCCATACCCCAAGGTCAATCCATTCCACAACAAGGATTATAATCTAGTCTTTTGTTTATATTATATCAAACACATTAAAGAATGTCATTAATTTGTGAGGTCATTCCATCCAATCACACAGCCAGGTCTCTTCTTATTGCTCTGTGATCTAAAAACACAGCTGAAACAATACGTCGTAGAATTTCTCAATAACAGAATCATTTGAGATGTTTAATATGAAATGTTTGTTTATTTCGAGCGATGATAACAATAATTACAGAACAAATTTATGTAACTTCTACACCTGACCTTGAATCCCTGTTATGAAAGTAATAATGTGTGAAATGACTAATTTACAGTTCAATCTGAAAATCATTGCCATAAAAACTCAATTTGTTGTTACTATTGACTATTGGACGGCAGTTAACGAAATGTAAATTATGGCGATCGTGCTTTTTTTATGCTCTTTTTTTTTTTTTGCTTAGCAGAATTTTGTGCTTTAAAGCTTTACAAAATTGGACCCTAGGTAATAAGACCATAGAGTATGTTCCTTGCTCAATGGTAAGACAAAATAGTTGTTAATAAAACCCCGTATTCTCACGGCTAACCTCGGCCCTAACTAAATCAGTGTGCGCTCCGTCAGTCAGCAAGTCACTTCACGGCTCGTTTCCCAGTCTAAACATCCCGCAACAAATTTGCCCGCCCCGGCACGACCCTGGAACGTCTTTACAAGTAATCACTGCGCCCAACAGGGGAGAGCAAAACGAATACGAAGGGGGTTGGGGTGGCTGCGAAATACACATATCACTATTTCAGAATGAGGAGGGGGCAGAATGGAAAAGTACCCATTTTCATTTTTACCTAATTCCGCGATTACTCGACCAGATCTTGGCATATTTATTTTGTGTCATAGAGCTGCTTTGAGCAAACCTTTAATTTATGCACTTTATAATAGTTGATACATTACTGATCGTATAGATACCAGACCTCTGGGTTTGATTTCAAAAGAGCTAAATATTGATCTTTAAACTGTGAACCAATCCATTCCATTCCATGCCCAATATTTTATTTTCCATGTTGACAATGGCAATTAAACAAACAATAGAAATAAATAACAATATGAGTATAATTACGAAGCGATGCCTTTTTTGTGCATTTTTTTTCCATATTTTCACCTTGTAATGCCACATAATTCAGGTTTGTGCTGCCAGTTTTTGAGTGTTTTTCATATATAAATGAATTTATGAATAAATCAATAATAAGATAAACAGCAATTTCAAAGATCGAGTGTAATTAACATGCTAGCCAACATACTGCTTTTTTACATTTCCCTGTGAGTGTTACAGACAAGGACTCGGACACGACAAGTTCAGAGACCAGACTAGTCAATTATCAAAACAATTTTAATTGCTTAATTGCAAAGCAAACTGTGATGTCACTGTGTGTGCGTTCGTTTAGCTTCCCTGGGTCGACCCAGGTCCTGCCCCCGGTACGTTCGAATAGCTTTTACGTCAATCCAGGGGCTCACCCGGGCCAGCCCCAAGTATCCTGCTTGTGGAGTGGGTCACTTGGGGGTGACCCGAGATGCATGACGTCACAACGAGAGGGTGAGTGGTCGTTCGATTAACTCTTGTCAGAGGCTCACCCGAGTGAGCACTGCGGGGTCGACCCAGGGAAAGTAATCGAACGCACCCAATACAAATCACGGTATGGTCTACATTCTAACACAACAAAGAAAGGGCATCGGCCACGGAGAGGGCATCAACGAGACCAATTTCCAAACCGCACCAGAAGTAAAACAACGCACACGAAACAAAAGTACCATGTGGAACTCAACAAACTCCAAATTCGGACATTACCCAATCATACCACAATTACATGCTAATAACAAAGATAGGTTCCATGATATGACTTTTAATTGCATAATTTATACAATTTGTCTGCAGTCGACAGGTGGAATCCATTCTAACGATATACCCAATGTGTTCCACTGGGAGGTTACACTCAAAAGAACACGGGGTTTGTTTATTTTAAATCTTCCAATCGGTAATTACCTTTTTAAGAAGAATGTGGGTCAAACTCAACAGAAATCCAGTAAAAGCATGGAGAAGTGATGAAAATACCCAATGTTTCCAGACCATTAAGTTTAACATTTTTAAAGGATTGTGGTAGTCTTCGGAAAAGGGTTCTTCAATCTTCAAGCTCACCGATACAGCAGAACTATAGCGTTAATTCGTTTCTATAGAAAAACAATTCTTATGCAAACACTCTAGCTTAAAAGCAGTGGACACTTTTGGTAGTTACTCTAAATAATTATTAGCATAAAACCTTACTTAGTAAAGAGTAATGGTTTTAGAGAAGGAAGTAATTTTCCACTAATTTGATTTCGAGACCTCAAATTTAGAAGTTGAGGTCTCGAAATCAAGCATCTGAAAGCACACAACTTCGTGTGAACAAGGTGTGACAAGGGTGTTTTTTCTTTCATTAGTATCTCGCAACTTCGATGACCGATTGAGCTTACAGGTTTGTTATGTTATGTATATTTTGACATACACCAAGTGAGAAGACTGGTCTTTGACAATTACCATTAGTGTTCAGTATCTTTAAATTATGCGAGGAGCAGTGCCTATTGAATGTGAAAACAAACCTTCAGTCCTCAAAACCACCGTTTCAGTTTTCGCTCGCAGCAACCGAAATGTGCCCATTACTCTTTAGAAAATGTAATACTACACACATTAATTTTAATGTCACGGGGAAAGTTTTATCTCCCTGCAAAACGAACGATTAGGGAGTAGTTTGTTCTTTTAATCTAATCCAGCAAAGTCCATTTTATTAACAACTATTTAAATGTAATATGGAAAGGTTAATGACTATATCTGTAAATGAGTTGGGGTGGTTCTGAAAAGAACCGTTGGTTTCAACTCGACGTTTCGATCCAGTATTAAAATATTATTCTTCTCAATGTGGGTTTTTTTTTTAATAGTCGTATTACTTCTTAAAGACACTGGACACTATTGGTATGTTGTCAAAGAACAGTCTCCTCACTTGGTGTATCTCAACATAATGCATACAATAACAATCCTTTGAAAAGTTGAGCTCAATTGGTCGTCGAAGTTGCGAGATAATAATGAAAGAAAAACACCCTTGTTATACGAAGTTGTGTGCTTTCAGATGCTTGATTTCGAGACCTCAAAATCTAATCTGACGTCTCGAAATCAAATTCGTGGAAAATTAATTCTTTCTCGAAAACAACGTTACTTTAGAGGGAGCCGTTTCTCACAATGTTTTTTCACTATGTTTTATTGCTCGTTATACGAAGTAAGGTTTTATGCTATAATTATTTTGAGTAATTACCAATAGTGTCCACTGCTTTTAACCGACCAGGAAAGCAGTTAAGTGCACAGTTTAAGTGCAGCTAAGTGCCCAATGGTTACGGTGATGGAAATAACACACCGACAATAATTGTTAAGTACTCCACGAAAGTGTACGTGTGGAAAAAGCACCTTAAAGATTAACCGCCGTGGCCCAATTCCCTAAAAGTGCATGAATTAAAACACGAACTGTTTGCCGAAAACTCAGTGCGAACTTATAGTCAGAGTAGTATTTATCACATGACATTCGGTTTTGGAGAGACACTTAAATCCACATATATTAGCCCCGGTTTGATTCGAACCGGGGTTCTCGAGGTGGACGGTAAGGAAAGATACCACAGCCCATACGTGAGCTGTTAGCCCTTACGAACTTGCTTAGCACAGATAAATATCGCTTAGCTTAAACGGGTTTCCAACAAAAAGCCATGTCCTTCACACTGGTGAGACTGGTACCCGCCTTATACTGTGCTCAGCAGATGTGTTCAGCAATACTTTCTAAACTACCTCTTAACCTCATGTTCAAGTTTGCGTCCTTTGGTGAGACTATGGTACATGATATTTTTAAGCGGATGGAGTTAACGGTAACTCGCGTTCCTGCGGCCGATTTCACGAAACGCTAGCATTAATCCTATCTCGAGTTTAATAGGACGAGTAACCCGTCCTCATTTAGAAAGGGAACTCGTCCTTAAGTTCTAAGATTTATCCTAAGTTAGGATGAGTTTGGTGAAATCGACGGCTGGGCTCAGAGAGACACGCTCCCAGGAACGAACTATTTCCAATGGAGATGACTTCCTCTCCGAATTAGTTGAAATCCCATTAACTTCCCCTCCCCCTGCAAATAAAACAGTTTTACTGGTGTTGTCAGCTGTTTTATGCCGTCACTTTGTTGGACTGCGGACCACCCTCCTTTCATCCCACCTTGGGAGTCAAAAGGGCTCGAGTGTCAGAACTTGTTCCATTTTATTTTCACTTGCCATGATTTACTTTGAGAAATGATGCGACCTCCCATATGCAAGTTGGTCGTGAACTAGAAGACCTCATCTTGATCATTGTATAAACATTTTAAACCAAAGAATTAAGTTCAAATCAGTTTTATTTGTTATGACTAGAGCCCCCATTTCATAAAGCCTGTGAGGCACAAATACTTGCTAAGCGCAGAAAAGTGTAACCACAGACAAAATTTGATTAAGTTTGCTTTGTTGTGACTTGTGCCCCACCCTAAATGTCAAGCAGTATTTTCTGTCTCACACAAATTGGAGCCATAGGCAAGCTATAAAATTTGCACTCTTCTTACCCTCTTCACAATGAAAAAGCTACATTTGTATCAGAAAACAAGTCAGAACACTTTCTTCGAGAGGTTTTCTTTCTCTAAGACATCCTTTCAACTTATTTATTTACAGCATCCATAACACAAGCGCCAAGAATGGATGGATAATGTAAAATATAGATAACAATAAGATTCTTTAGAAGGGTATAGAGTAGTTCTTCATCTACTCAAACATCACTAGACATTAAAGACACTGGACACCTTTGGTAATTTTCAAAGACTACTCTTCACAGTAGGTGTTTCTCAACATATGCATAAAATACCAAACCTGTGAAAATTTGAGCTCAATCGGTCATCGAACTTGATAGAAGTCACACGAAGTTGTGTGCGTTTAGATGTTTGATTTCGAGACCTCAAGTTCTAAATCTGAGGTCTCGAAATCAAATTCGTGGAAAATTACTTCTTTCTCGAAAACTAAGGCACTTCAGAGGGAGCCGTTTCTCACGATGTTTTATACCATCAACCTGTCCCCATTCATTACTCGTCACCAAGAAGGTGTTATGCTAATAATTAATTTGAGTAATTACCATGCAATAGTGACCACTGCCTTTAAACGTGCCAATATGCACTTTAGTACAAGTCATAATTATTTTGTGATTCCTACCAACTCATACTTATGAGATAGGCCTACATCTCAAAAATGACTTATTTGGAATAGGAAACGTCACGACTTAACGGTATGCTAATAGGGCCGATATTATTATGAGATATAAGTTATAATTATGACTTGTTCCATGCTATGATTATAAAACATTAAGTCATGATTGTCACTCTTTTTTTCTTGTTGTCTCTTTAACGTTTCCCAGTCCTCTTTGTCCGACCAATCACGACGTGTCACGACTTCCTCTTTATAGTTTGACATAAACGCCATATAATTCATGGTCACCTGATATATAGACTTCACCATTTCTTCGAACTGGAACACTCGTTCTAATAACTAACACAAATTGATGGGTTGCCAGTATATCATAAAACGTCAATGCAATTACTATAAATAACATCCAGAAGAGACAATCCAAAATGTCCGGCCGAGCGACAAGAAAACCCTTTTTTATTTCATGGAGTCATTTGGACCCAAGAGGGCTCTTCATGGTCTAATCTCGAAGATCCATCAACGTAATGCATCGAGGAGTAGCCAGTCAGTCTAGGATGTCGTCTGGTCTACCATGGACAAGCAACCCGACCTATCCACCCAGCCAACACTATAAGCGGTCTCTGAAAAAAACACTCTTAAGAAGAAGAAAGAAAAAAAGAGCCGCGCTGAAAATTGATGAAAATGACTCCCTTGTGACGGAATTCGTGACGTGTGGTCAAAACTACTCGCAAGGCCAATGGCGATGGACGACAGATCGTGTCATCGACTTATGCAAATTTTATGCTAACGACGTTTGAGATGACAAACTATATCAAATTCAATATCTGTCTTGTATAATATATTACACACATCGTCTGTGTTTGGGTCGTTGTAAGTTCAAAATGTAGATTCAAGATGGTGTTATATAGGCCCGTAAAGTTTAGATTATCCATTGCTAATTGTTCAAACAAACTCCAAATTCCTTTTCGCTGGTAGAATGAGTTGTTGCGATGTTCTGAATCTGAATGAGCATCCTGATGGTAACATCACACCAACTTTTTGTAGAGAGGGCAATGAAGACTTTTCAGTTTGGGGACGTTGAGGAAAACAAACGCAGTCAGAGAGGCACTGAACATTGAGTCAACCTGACTGTCTTGAGTAATACTCAAAATGATTATTAGCATAAAACCTTTCTTGGTGACGAGTAAATGTGTAGAGGTTGATGGTATAAAACATTGTGAGAACGGCTCCCTCTGAAGTGATAGTTTTCGAGAAAGAAGTAATTTTCCACGAATTTGATTTCGAGACCTCAGATTTAGAACTTTAGGTCTCGAAATCAACCATCTGAACGCACACAACCTCGCGTGACAGGGGTGTTTTTCCCATTATTATCTCGCAAGTTCGATGTTCGACTGAGCTCTTGTTATTTTATGCATATGTTGAGATACGCCAACTGTGAAGGCTAGTCTTTGACAATTACCAATAGTGTCTAGTGTCTTTATAAAGACAAGACCAGTATTAAAATCCGAGACCACGACCAAGACCGGTCGGGACAACACTTGTTTGGGGGATTGTGAAGTGAGTTAACAAAAACCAATATTCCTGCAGTGTACTTTAATTTGTCTTCCAATAATTCCCTTGTGACCACGGTGATCGACCGTGATGATATAAACCAGAGCGCCCTCTGTGTTTGAGGTTAACCCGTTGTCTCATCACTATAGAGACAAGATGGATGAGCTATCTCCGCTGTCTCTTGATTCATTGTTCTTGTTGAGAGTAGACAGGCCCCCCTGTATTACTTCCCAATGTTACCTTCTAAGTGATCTCTTAAGTACTCTTAAAGGAGGGACCGTTAATTTCAGAACACACCCCCTTCATCGAGGACATTACCCCCTTCCCCTTCGCACTCATTAACGGGTTCCCCTTCGCACTCATTAAAGGGTCGTATAGCGGGCAATTCCAAAATGATCATAGCGCTTCACAAACACACGATTTACCACGGACACGGTCACACGCGGTGAGATAGTCGAGTTGTGGCGGTGCTCTCGCGAGATCACCGCTCTCGCGCGAACTGCTGGTTGCCCCCACTTCTTACATGGGACCGTTACTGTAGTCGTGAGAGCAGTAGTCTCGCGAGAATACCGCGGACTCGCGGGGAGAGAACGCTATCACCGCGACAGACATTTAACGACTTGTCCACAAGTCTAATGGACAGTGGGCCATTTCTTTCATCCCTTAAACACCCTCCCTGGGTAGTATCTGCCAAATCAATCATAAGCATTAACCATCCCTGCCTAGACATGTACACATCTATTCATATGTAAAGTGAAGCAATTATAGTCAAGTGCCAAGTATTATTTGAGAGCTTCCTCATACCATGGAGCTACACAAACTTAATGCTCTTAGAATTGTTATTGTATCCCCCTTTTTACATTATATTATTAAAGCAACATAATGATGAACGGACGGTGAACATTGATTTAAAATTATGACAATAAAAACGTAAATCTTTATATTGATTAATCGGGAAAATTCATGACTTCGTCACTCAGGAAAAATAATTATAGTGAGTATGACTTTGTCATCAGGAGAGAACCAATCAGGAGAGCGGATTTTAATGACGTATCCCTTTGTCGTCAGTAGATATCAAATCAGGAGAGCTGATTACAATGACGTATTTCTTCGTCATCAAGAGAGAGCCAATCGGGACAGCTGATTATACTGACGTATCCCTTCGTCATCAGGAGAGAACCATTTAGGACAGCTGCCTATAATGACGTATCCAATCGCAGAAGACATTGGTTTTAATGCTCATCAGCCACCGTTCAATGACTAGAATGACCCTTTCTTGACCTTGTGGTTCACCAGGGGGCAACAATCGATCGTGTTTCATGTATTTAGGAGTCACTCCAATGCAATCACCGATTAACCCAACCACAAGTGGCAGCACTCGAGGCCTTTCACTAAAATGGTGTCCGGCAGAAATTATTATTGAAAGGTCTAAAACATAATTTTGTCAATTTCTTGAAAATTAACAACTTACTTTAAGATAGTCTCGTGTCATTTCCCGTCATTTAGATTTTTGTTGTCAGCAGTGACCCTAATCCCTGCATGATTTACACACCAACAAAAACATCTCAAGTTTTACGGAGATACATACAACGCAGACGAAAATGAAAGTCTTTTCAAGTTTACAATAACAATAACAAATGGAACCTCTTAAGGGTAAAATGAGCTCCTTGAGGTTAAGAAGTCTATGCGATGAGACATGCCGGGGGCAGGGAACTGGGTCAGACTAAGTCGAGACCGCGGAGAGAGGGTGCTTTGAGTTCGTGGAATCCAGGGGCTAGAGACTGCCCTTCTTGCTCCCTTCCCTCGATCCATCCCTCGATCCTCTGGTGCCTCGTCGTGTATTTTCAACCGTCTGACTTTAGGCACAAGGCTGTTATAATCTGATGATAAATTGAGTGACGTGACGCCTACTAAAATTAAAACCCTTTTTCCCCATCTGTCTCTTTCTCCCCTACCAAAGCTTTAAAGGAACATTGACAGAGGGGGGAAAAGAAACGAATAGTATGGAAATATTGACTGCTATGAGGGGCACAGTTAAAATTATAGACCCAAGGTGATGTCAAAACAATGACTATGCCCGAAGCAAAGCTGGGGGCATAGCCATGGTTTTGACATCACCGAGGGCCTATAATTTCAACTGTTCCCCGATTATTAAGCAGTCAATATTTCTTTTATATACCGAATAAAGATTCTTCTAATCAACAACACTCTGACTATACGGTGAAAGGTCGTCTGCGAAGAAAGGTCGCGTCGTGACACGGAACGCTAGTCGTACATCATACAAATCAAAGTTGCGTCATTTTCAGAGCGGGCATAGTCAATTGACTATGCCCCGGGCATAATCACTATGACGTCATCGTGGTAGAAGAAGGGGGCATAGCTATTTCCATGACTCCATTTTCAACCAATCAGATTAGAGGGTTCTATACATGGGGTATATAATTTACAATATAAAATTGCAATTGTGACGTGAGCGGCGTACAGGTCACAATTGTGTGATTTGGGTCATAGTTGTATGCTAATTCGGAATGAGATAAGTCATTATTATAATTATACCCTTGTCTAGATGCTGAATAGGCTTTGACAAGTAGCTGGATAGATGTACATGTAGATGATGTTCTCTATTTTCTTAATGATGCCCTTTAATGAGTGAACGTGGCGTTTCAGGGGCACAGAGTGTAGTCTGGGAAGATTATGTGATTGAAAATATTGACCCTTGAGCCAGAAACGACGCGCCACTTAAAATTCATTCAACATGACGTGATTTCTCTCTTGCTCCTGTTCATTGTAGTATTTATAAACAAAATATAAAAATAAATAAAAAGGTTTAAATATCCACGAAACAACAAACGGCATTTTTATGTTTTATTTACATGAGATTAATTATTGATGCAAACCAAGCAGAATGTAAACCATTACTGTTTTAACTCTGTTTTACAACAGCGAGCGACGGGCGTTGGTGGCGCTCTTTCTGCATTTTGTGGTCGAGCCGCGCTAAATAAACTTCATAACAGCGACCAATACAATTGCTCAAAATACAAAGATACTTTAAAAAAATTCAAAACTATAACTTTACTTAACGTTTCTTTGTGAATTGTGTAGTCTTTCAAGCCGATTTTGTAGATCATCAACTTTTGAGTTATACGCCCCCCCCCCCGAAAAAAAAAAAAAAAAAAAAAAACTGTCAGAACTAAAACTGGCCGAAACTCCATCTAAGAAAAATGATTCTGCACAAAATGACGCAACCAATATTATTGTGGTGCTGACGTCAGGTTAACTGGGTTAATAAATAATATTTTGACGCGTTCAACAGATTCAAATTCGACAGATTCAACAGATTACAACAATGACATTTGGTATTTGGTAAAGAAAACACAAGTCAAGACAAAGACAGTAATGTGCATGTTATATTTGTTAATTAATTGTTGTAGTCTGTGTGCATGGATATAAAAACTTAAGATATAATACACATATTATATTGCACAGAAAAATATATTACATTGACTTATACAATTATTATGATATAAGTTATAAGGCACTTAATTGATGGTGTTCAACACTGAATCTTGGAGTGAATTTGAGTTAAAGCCAAATGGACACTTTCGGTACAGAAACAAAAAGTTCACAGATTTACAAATAACTTACAGGGTTTACAGAAGGTAATGGTGAAAGACTTCTCTTGAAATATTGTTCCATGAAATGCTTTACTTTTTGAGGAAACATTAAGACAATATCAATTCTCGATATCGAGAATTACGGATTATTTTAAACACATGTCATGACACGGCGAAACGTGCGGAAACAAGGGTGGGTTTTTCCGTTATTTTCTCCCGACTCCGATGACCGATTGAGCCTTAATTTTCACAGGTTCGTTATTTTTTATATCAGTTGTGATACACGAAGTGTGGGCCTTTGGACAATACAGTTTACCGAAAGTGTCCAATGGCTTTAAAACAGGCAGGGTCGTTGCCGTGTGATAAAGGCCCGAGCCGAAGGCGATAAAGGCCCGAGCCGAAGGCGAGGGCTTTTATCGCGCGGCAACGATCCTGCAAGGTTTTAAACGGATAAGAACGAGAGTGCAATAAATAAGTAATATGAAAGTGCAATAAATAATTCCATAGGGAAAATGAAATGAAATATCAGATACGGATTATATTATATTACAACCATTTAAAAATTATAAAGGTCTCAAAGGCCACTTGACATGTAAGAAAAAGTTGCTCGAAATAAATAAATCAATAATATGCATACAACATTATAAACGTCTCTGCCTGTATGTCGCCCGCAGGCGACAAGTGCTACCGCTCAAACAATGTTTGAGGGCGCTCTTCAACCAGAGAATGGTGCACCACGCTAAGATAATAGTCAAAGTCTTTCAGCCTTAACAAAAAACAAATTTTATGACAACAAAGCTTCATTTTCAAATTTTGGTAGTAAGCCGTTAAGCATTTTTGAGCTAGGCTCATAGGCCTATTATCATTATAAAAACACCCCTGAATGAGTAAAACTGACCAGACTCCATTTTGGAAATGAAATTTACCCTGTATAATAGCAAAAGGGAATTTTGCTGAGATGTATAAAGTTGGTTGTTGTACCCAAAGTGGTCCATGTTAAAATTCAACAACCAGGGGCGCAAGAACGGAACATTTTCAACATGAAATCCATTGCCTTCAAATATTCAATTAACAGAAAAGGTGATGGGGGTTTACACTGAGTAGCCTATTTGCATGAGTAACTCTCTATTTAAAGGAACACGTTGCCTTGGATCGGGTCGAGTTGGTCTTTAAAAAGCATTTGTAACCGTTTGTTTTAAAATGCATATGGGTAGAAAGATGTTGTAAAAGTAGAATACAATGATCCACACAACCATGCCTCGAAATTGCACAGTTTTCCTTTTACCTCGTCGACTAACACGGTCGGCCATTTATGGGAGTCAAATTTATGACTCCCATAAATGGCCGACCATGTTAGTTCGCACAGTAAAAGGAAAACCGTGCAACTTCGAGGCATGGTTGTGTGTATCATACGAAGAGGTGTGCGTTTAGATAGTTGATTCGAGACCTCAAGTTCTAAACTTGAGGTCATCAAATTCGTGGAAAATTACTTCTTTCTCGAAAACTACTTCACTTCAGAGGGAGCCGTTTCTCACAATGTTTTATACTATCAACCTCTCCCCATTACTCGTCACCAAGAAAGGTTTTATGCTAATAATTATTTTGAGTAATTACCAATAGTGTCCACTGCCTTTAAACCACTAAGTATAAGGACAATGTCCACTCAGTGAACTGCCCATTTTCTCCCCACTCACAGAGCGGATAAGCCCAAATTTTCACATCGTTTCTTAAAGGCAGTGGACACTATTGGTAATTACTCAAAATAATTATTAGCATAAAACCTTTCTTGGTGACGAGTAATGGGGAGAGGTTGATAGTATAAAACATTGTGAGAAACGGCTCCCTCTGAAGTGAAGTAGTTTTCGAGAAAGAAGTAATTTTTCACGAATTTGATTTCGACACCTCAGATTTAGAATTTTGAGGTCTCAAAATCAAGCATCTGAAAGCCACAACTTCATGTGACATGGGTGTTTTTTGTTTCATAGTTATCTCGCAACTTCGACGACCCCCAATTGAGCTCAAATTTTCACAGGTTTGTTATTTTATGCATATGTTGACACACATCAAGTGAGAAGACTGGTCTTTGACAATTACCAATAGTGTCTACTGTGTTTAAGGGAATGTACACGTTTGGTAATTACTCAAAACAAATATTAACTTAAAAACTGACTTGGTAACGAGCATTGGAGAGCTGTTGGTAGTATAAAACATTGTGAGATACGGCTCCCTCTGAAGTAGCGTAGATTTTGTGAAAGAGGTAGTTTCTCACCGAAATGTAAAAAGACTTCTAGTTAGAAGTCTTTTATTCTGATATGAAAGCACACATAATTCGTCCAACAAGGCTGTTTTTCTGTCATCATTTTCTCGCAACTTCGATGACCAAACGAGCCCAAGATTTCACAAGCTTGTTAATTTATGCTTATACGTTTGGATACACCAAATAAGATGACTGGTCTTTGAATTACCAAACATGTTCAGTGCCTTTAATTTATGTTAATAACCACATGCATTAAATACACAAGTAATAAACTGTCTGCGACTATTTTGTCAGCTTCACCAATCCTTCTCCGCTAATAAATCAAGATGATCTTCAAACTCTCCCGCCTCTTTTTTGTGTGGCACAGGACGGATAGAAGAGCCTGGTACCGCGCTACCAATGAAACCAAAATAAAGTTTGCAAGTGAACTTATTCGATCAATCAAAAACTAAAAAATAATAATGGGTCAAGTTGTTCGATTATTTAAATGAAAATATGTATCACTCCAACGTCCGAAGCAGGGATTAAAGATACAAGTTATAGTTTTAAACATGTCTGTTTAACAGATGATCTTCCCCTTCAATGGAACTCGGCAAACTCCCACAAGGGGATATAAACACCAAGCTGGCAACAGCCAATCTCTCTCAGTCTCATACAAACTGTGATCCAGTGTTAGACGACACTCTTGTTCTAATCACTGTGAATTCAGCGGTTAGCTTAGAAGGATTCGAACCCACAACCTTGTAGTTGCAGGTCCTGCTGTCTAAACACTGGAATACGGTGACCAAAATTGCGAAGGATGGAACGGGCGCAATTTTTTTTGTCTCCACGTGCAATTTGCACTCCTCAAAAATGTCCTTGATTGTGTTTTGATGATTCCCTTTATTTGACTCGATTAAGAAACTAATTATAAAACGTCCCCATTGAAAAGCACTACGACGGTGGCAATTTCGTAGTGCTGACAAAATAAGTTGCTACCGGGACATGTCACATGAATGGTGTGGGCCTGATGGTCTAAGAGGATTTAAAATAATAAGATATTCCGGAAAACAATATGAATCCTACCTAGACAAAGGAAGGGGTCGCAAGTTTACAGAAACAAAGAGAGAGGGGAGAAAAATGTATAAAAGTACTCACCTTTCAAAAATGATGTTTACTTTCTTTTTCCTTTACGGTGATGAATAACTGCAATTGGTCCACCGAAACCACGATCTGCTGCCCGTCTCCCAGCACCGGGGAAACTCTGAGACGATTCCACGCTCCAGCTCCCCGAGGAGTTCAGGTCAGCGGGGCTCATCGCAGTGAACGCGGTAGGGGCTTCGTCATCGGAGTGGGCCCGCTCGCAGTCCTTTTTGTCTTCTTCGGCAGTGAACCCGGTGGTGTATGCCACCGCCCGAGGGTTGGTCTCGAAGAAGTCGGCAATAGCATCAGGTCCTTGAAGGCAGACCTCGATCGGGGGCGTCTCAAGAGGGTTGCCGTCCAAATTGGAGGAGAGTGGTTGATCGGCCCAGTCAAGATGCTTCAATCCCCCGAAGCATCTTGGTAGTGAGAGGAGGCTGTTCATCCCCAGCCACACGGTGTGGAGGTTCAGGCAGTTGCCGAGTTCCTCAGGTAGGGTACTCAGGAGGTTGAAGTAGAGTAGGAGAGTGTGCAGCTTCACCAGATTGCCCACGTCTCTGGGTATGCGGGAGATCTTGTTGTCTGAGGCGTCCAGGAACTCTAGGTTCTTCAAGAAGAAGACAGTACGGGGTATCTCCTCGAAGTAGTTATTGGCCAGATGAAGACTCTGAAGCCGCTGTAGCTGACGGAACTCCTTCGGTAGGGTGATCAGGAGATTGTTGCTCAGGATGAGTCTCTCCAGCTTGACCAGGCCGCATAGCTCCACTGGTATCTCCGTCAGCTCGTTTGTGCCCAGACACAGGAATGTCAAGTTCTCAAGACTGGCTATTCTTCTCGGTACTTTCATCAGCTTAAAATGAAGGCAGGTTTCTCTCTCAGGACTGAGGTCCAAGAACTTCAACTTCTTCAGCTCGAATAGGATATCTGGAGGATCGGCGAGATCGGGTCCAGATACCTTGAGTTGCTTGTACTTTCTGATGCTGGGGTCGACGTTGTCTCGAAGGAGTCGGGGTGGGGGTTTGGTGGCAACAGTTGGACGTCCATCTATAGGTGCTTCTTCCATCGTGTCCTCTTTTGATCTCTAAACTGCCTCAAAGTTATTTAAGTCTTGGTGTACACTAACAAGAAGTACAGGAGATAAATATAGACAACCGCTGGACAGGGATGGTTGGAGTGAGTTTGTTTCTCAGACCACCACGGGACAGCGGACTATGAGAACGGTAGCTTCTCTAACAACGCAGCACACCTCAAAGATGTGGTTCTCGACGAACAATTATAACTTCCTTGCATATAAATGTCTTTCTCAGGTCCAACTTGTCACTGCTTTTGTCACAGATGGAACACTGTGTGTAGATTTCCTGTGGCTTTATCCTCTGTCCAAATTTCAAAGGACGAGACAAAAACTGTTACAAGTCCATGGAATGAAATACTCTGTTGTTGTCCAAAACCTGAAATTTAACACAACTTTCAAAATGCTCCACTGGATACGCAAGTGGTTCCGACAATACGAGTTTTTCGGTATTTTCTGTGTAGAATACTCAAGAGATTTGAACCAGTATAACAACACCACTTCACCGCTGTGTGTAGCACAGACATGTACACGCACAGCAAGTGCAAAGAGCAATAGTGTTTATGAATGGAGAAATGTAATGAACGATATTGGTAGGAGAGCAATACCGGTAAGAATTATATGTCAGACTACTTGTCATCTATCAATAAATAACCAGAATCCTATATGAACAAAGGAGTGTATTTATATTGCTCGGCGATCTTGTTATAATGGCTGTGTTTATTTTACGGGGTATACATTCATTTATGCAAATAAGAAGGTGGAGGGTTAGCCACGAAGAATGAGAACATAAATAAGCTTCTGGGCATGTAGATTTCCTCCAGATTAAGGCCTACCGAAACATTTACATCATTTCTAAAATACAACCTTTGCCGTGAAATTTCACATTTCAATGCTTTCTGGTAAAGATAAAATAAGAGAAAAAATTAGCATGTCTGTGTACTCATTTCAAACACCCCCTTAACCTGAAATGGAATGGTCTCTAACAACAAATAAAACCATGGCAACCATCTTTTTGCCATAAAACTACGTGTATTATGATTAAATTTACCCGAGGCTGGCAGAGCGTTTCCGTTACCACGACAACAAGTCAGACATCAGTTGATGGTTGTAAAGCGAGGTCGAGTCTTTATGCTCAATCGTTTTTCAATTATTAGAGTCGTATCCATCGATATTGGAAGGTCATTTACAACATGTACAAGTCATCTAGTCACATGTATATTTGGGCCCAATTTCATAAAGCCTGTAAGCACAAAAAATTTGCTTAGCATGAAATTTCTTCCTTGATAAAGACAAGATTACCAACCAGTTTTTAATTTGTTGCATATTGCTTTTATGTTACTGGCATTCAGCTGTTGTTTACTTATCTTGAAAATCACATGGAAATTTTGTTAGTAATCACGTTTTTATTAAGGAAGAAATTTCACGCTTATTTTGTGTGCTTACACTTTTTACAGGCTTTATGAAATTGGGCCCAGATTATGATTTTACCCTTACACCGATGAGTATTGAATAAGCACTGTACATCTATACTCAGTATTTCCCCAAGTTCTGTGAACAGTCCAGACAAACATATCACTTGGGTGGGATTCGAACCCACGACCTTGTTAAAGTTGATATTATCACATGGTGTAACAGCAAACCACATCATACCATATAGTCGTGGGGAGGGGAATTAAATGGAAAATGAAGATTCTATTTTTGCCTACAGAAGTTAAAACTAGTAGACAACATGAGAACTAACATTCAAGACAAGCTTTGCAAACAAAAACGGTCATTTAAAAGTCGTTTTATTCCTTAATACAGTAATACATGTATTGTAAACTAACCCCAAGGTAGTCTTGCACCCTATGTACAATGACTGATACTAAAATAACATGCTAATACTGATCTTCAACTGTTTATAATAATTTCACCTCCAGATAGTACATAAACTGTAGGTCACGGTTGAGTGCTTCAGAGACTGGACACTATTGGTAATTAACAACTTACTTGGTAAAGAGCAATAGAGAGCTGTTGAGGGTATAAAACATTGTGAGAAACGGCCAACTCTTAAGCGGTAGTTTCTCACTCTAATAGGCCTGAAGCAATTTTTAGGCATCTGAAAGCACACAAACTTGTGTTGATATTATAAAACATTTTGAGAAACAGCTCCCTCTGAAGAAACGTAGTTTTTGAAAAAGATGTATACTCACTCAAATATTAAAGGACTCCATACGTTGAGATACACCAAATAAATAATAATAATAATAATAATAATAATAATAATAATAATAATAATAATAATAAGACGTAATGCGCACATATCCACCCTGCTGGGTGTTCAAGGCGCAGATACATTTAACTGGTTTTTGACAATTACCAAAGGTGTCCTGTGCCTTTAAAACAGGCGAGTTTATTTGACTGTAATGGGGATTTAAAGCACAAGGCTAACACTGGTCACTGTTAAACAAGCCCTTGCACACAACATCAGTTAAACAAGGATCCCTTGCTTAAATGTTAGCATGGTTGCACGATTTAACCAATGCACCTCTTGTGAAAGGACAGTAATATTTACACTGTCCATAAAGGACGGCAAATTTTAGAAGATTTCACTACTGGGTACCTTGGACCTAGTAAATTTTCACAACCATGCTCATAAGCAAGGGACCCCTGGTTAATTGCTTTCGTGTGAAAAGGACGCCAGACTATATGGGTCTGCACTTTCTGTTACCCGAACTTCACATTAACAAAACAGCGAAAGTTTGTGCTCAATTAGTCATCATCAGAGTCAAAATAAAATCGTGAAAACCCCTTTAAATGTTTTCACTGTTAACAAACAACGGGATTGGGCTCTTGAGATCAAAGCTCAATGTTTTACCTTCTTCTCAAAAACTTTAACATTTTTAGGTATGAAAATTGTAGAGAGAGTGTTCCACCTTGACAAAGTGACTGGCTTTATACAAGCCTGGCCTTCTCATTTGCATAATTTACTGCATAACTATGGTACACACGAAGAACTTGAAATATCATGATGATGTGACCTAGTATGTCAAGTTTGAGTAATGGTGAAGATCACAATGTTTGGTTTCCATCCTTTGGACAGAGGACTGATTTAACACATAGCATGTGATCAGTAATCAAATGAGTAACACAAGCTGCAAAATAACCCACAGCACCCACAGCAATTACCGTGGTGCCCTGTTCTTTTGATGTGATGCCCTTTGCAAAGATCAAATACAAATTTAACAATGTCCTCGTGGAAATGCCCAATGCCAGAGGAAAAATGCTGTGCCCTTTCAAGAACAAAATTCAAGACCAGGGCCCAACTTCATAGAGCTGCTAAGCACAACAATTTGCTTAGCATGACATTTCTTCCTTGATAAAAACAGGATTACCAACCAAATTTCCATGTGTTGCATATTGCTTTTTACTGGTATTCAGCTGTTGTTTGCTTATCCTGAAAATCACGTGGAAATTTGGTTGGTAATCCTGTTTTTATCAAGGAAGAAATGTCATGCTAAGCAAATTGTTGTGCTTAGCAGCTCTATGAAATTGGGCCCTGGTAACAATATTTGGGGATCAACCACACCAAGCCTGTGGGCTTTTTCTCTGCAGCATTTAATTTTATCACAGTTGGTGTTTTCTACAGACTTCCATGGCAGTAAACTGCAAGACCACTGTGCTGGGCTTCCCATCTCCCATCATCATGTACTTATAAAAGTAGTATACAGGATTGGTAAGGATAAAAAACATCACAGTTTAATTTTAGTCTGAAAGCTCACTGAAAAAAAAGTTCATATTAGAAAAAAACAAATTCTGTGAAATACTTTCCTCTGACATGAAGTCATATTCAAGAAAATGTTATCATAAAACCAAACAAAGATGCAACAGTTACAACCAAAATAAGGAACAATGTATTTACAAGACGAAAATTGTGCATGGTTTTTCATCTTTTTCTCCTGACTCACACAACGGAATAAGCCCAAATTGTCACAGGTTTGCTATTTCACATATAAGGTTTATCACACAAAACATGAACTGTTTTCCTAAATGATTTTGTCAGCTCTACCAATCCTGTAGAATACCTTGAAATCTTTCAACTGATGATAAAAAGCATGTTACATGTACACGTACATCAGCTTAGTGGGTACTACCTGTTGGACTGTGAATCAGTTCTGTGAAGAAAACAAAATTATCCAAAAATGAAATCAATATATTCTAATTCTACCAGTGGACATGGTGGAGGGAGTTGCCCTGGAATGGCCTCAAACATGTCCAAGTCACTCCTTTTGAATTTAATTGAATTGAATGATGATGATAACGACATGGTATATCAAACTCATAGTTAATTTATTAAGTCTAAAAACTGCATTCAATTTAAAAACCTTTTCAACGTCACAACTAAAAATGTACAATTGAATACTTACGAATACCAAAGCCTGGGAAACGCCGCTCTTTCTTCTTCACTGTACTCCGGCAAAGATTTAGGGACGACTCTCGGTGGTTTTATCTGCTCACATATATTTACTCGAATATCATCAGGAATTTCCTACGAGGTAAAAGAAATTCATTTTAGCATCATTTGCACTGATATATTTTTGTGTGACTAGGGGTGGATTTCTTTATTGAGAACGAGTTACTCGTCCTAACTAAGGACTAACCTTAATTTTTAATATCTCCTAGGACTAGTCCTAAGTCAGGACTAGTCCTAAAGTTTTTTTGTGAAAAACGACCCCCAGGGCTGGTTGGTTTGTACATATACTAGGCCTGGATTACAGTTAAACAAACAAAAAACTTGCCCTCTCTAAGATAAAAAGTGTAGGCCTATATGGAGATATATGGAGTTATATGGAGACCACAGAAGCCACCGCCTCTGTTGCCCTGATCTTGGCCATGGTGCCCCTTCAACAGCTTTCCACGAGTTCAAACAATTTTCAATGGAAGCGCCATTTGCAAAAAGATAAAAGTCTTGCCCATTCTAAAATATAAATCATAGGCCTACAATTAAATGGAGATCAAAAGTTTTCAATAGATTTTTCCTTGGGGAAGTGCCCTTTTCAAAATGAAAACAGTCTTGCCCTCTCAAAGATGAACGTACATGAGACTAGCCATTATAAAAAGTGAACTCAATTGAGTGAATTTAAGTAAAATGTACATATAATACCTAAAATATATATTGACTTGATAATAATCCCTTATTATAATTTGTCATTACAGTAAATTGAGTGCATGTATTTATTTAATTATTTATTTATTCATTTTAATTGCGCTCATTCCATAAAATGTACACAAGCGCATAACAAAATAATTATAAAAATATTAAAAATTTTACGACAGGAAAATAAACAGCAGTCCAAACAAATGAAATACTTCTATGTACATACTTCTACGAAAAAATTTCACAATTACACAAAGTAAAACATTCATGCAACTTGGAAATTAAATAATGATTCAAACATGAAAACAATTCACACACAATATTGAAGGAATGTTTATATTTATAAGTGGAAAAACAATTATATGGGAAACATAATGCATAGCAGGTAAAATCTATCTAGGAAATATAAAAAAATAAAACATGATTAAAATTCACACACAATTGTAAAAAAAAAAAATTCAATCATCTGGAAATAAAATGCAATTAATTATAACAGTCAAACAAATCTGGGAAAGATGAAATAAAACATTAATAAAATTCACACTTAATTGTACAAAACTTTCATCATGGAATAAACAAAACATCTGGAAATATAATGCATAAATTATAGCACAAATAACATCTTGGAAATATCAAATGATACATGAACAAAAATTCACACACAATTGTACAAAATATTCATCATGGAATATAACAAAATATATATAGTTGAGCAATGATAATACAAAAGCTATATAATGGCAAAGTCACTGGGGAACCAAATTGTGACTGTGAGGTACTCAATAAACAAGGGTATCACTTTAGTTGAGATGTGATCTGCAGCAACTGAAAGACCTGCTCTACCTGTCACGCTTTTAACTAAAAATTTATGAATTAAGTTCGACAAAGAGTGACTCTCATTGATTTGTTTTGATTGCAGCACTTTTGCCGTTCGAAATCCATTTTTAGGTTGAAACGGCAAAAGTGTGACGTTTCGCGCAGGCCTAAGGCATGCTCCCTTCACATAAGACAGACTCAAGTGATCACCAGAAGCCCATATGAAATGCATTGAGCTGGTTTCTCTTTAAGGATTTATGTACCAGATAAACAAGTTAATGAAAAAAAAATTCAAAGGTTGTGGGTTCGAATCCCACTCGAGAAATGATTGCCTAAGAAATACTTACATCATCAGCAAACAGGTGAAGTCTTTGCATTATGTGACGTCGTCTCAAGTCCTTGGGAAGCATCCCATAGATGGCTTTCTTCACAATCTGTTTAGTAATAAATTGAGTTTGATGTAAAAAAAGTGATTCATGCGATGAAGCAAAATGAGTTCTACTCGGGTAAATTTTATTTTTTCATTTGAAAAGAGCATAAGACAACACATGGGACCTCTGGCTTTACGTCCCATCCGAAGGACGCAGCAATATTATGATTAAGTGTCTTGCTTAAAAGGACACAGGTGTCACAACTAGGACTCAAATCAACATTTTGCTGCTTAGAAACACCACAGCTTGAGTCTGGTGCTCTTATTCACTGGGCAAGTGAAATGCGTTTTGTTAAAATACTCACTTAAATCGGCACTAGCCATCTGTGCAAGAACGTTAAAATAAACGTGAAGTATTTTTCAAGGATTTTTCAATTGTTGCAATTAACTGAGGACAGTAGTGCCACAGAGGGTCAATATATTGAACAGCAACCTAAAGATGAAATAAGGTATAACTTGAGTTTATGTTTGAACTGATGAACAGGGCCCAATTTCATGGCTCTGCTTACCGCCGAATTCTGCGCTTACGGTCACGATTCCCCGCTTACGTGCAAGCGCCAAATTTCTGCGCTAGCCTTGTAAGCGTAGAATGCATAGTAAGGCGGAGTACGCATGCGCAGAAGCCAAAATTCACTGCTAACCCTTCAAATACCCTTGCCGTGAGCACAGAATTCCGTGCTTCCGTAAGCAGAGCCATGAAATTGGGCCCTGATGAGTTGCAAAAGACAAATAATATTGATAGCCAGCGAGTTTCAGCATCTGGGTCCAGCTACTGTGAGAAGGCCTTATGTTTTTTTTATATAGTAAAACTCAAAGCAGAGGTCACTTCTGTTGTTTTAACGCTAATACAAAGTGTGGACCTGAGACCAAAAGAGATCCACATGATGATGGGACTTCAAACACTGTGTGGACTTACACACGTCCTCACAGTGTTGAAGAATAGGATTCTCCTTAAAAGGAAATATCCACAAAGTGACTGCAAGACAGAGATGTATGGGCATGCTGAGATATAATGAGTCTGTTAATGTATTTTTGGTATGTGTTCGAAAAAGCTTTGTACACATTCATAGACAATCAGCCCATTCTGTTTATACCTACCACAGTGGGATCCTTTTCGTGCATACGGAACGCAGGAGTCTCACTGTAACCACCAGGATACCTGAAAAATATACCAACAAATCTGAGTCATCGTGAACTACATAGAAAATGTGACTTTCAAGCTCATTATGACTCTTATAAAAGCTTTTTACCCTCTTCGTCGGCATTGCTACAAATAAGACAGCAAAATGCTCCTACATGTATACTCACATGTATATCCAAGGCACCAATGTTCAAAAGGCCCTAAGCACCAGTGTTCAATAAGCCAAACGTGTAGGCCCTGGGCACCAGTGTCCAATTGGCCCTAGGCATCAGTGTCCCAAAGGGCCTTTTAAGTTCCAGTGTTATGTAGGCCCTAGGTAAAATGCACCAATGTCTGGGGGCCCCTAGACATGTAGGTACCAATAATCCAGAGTCTAAAGGAACCAGTGTTCAATAGGCACCAGTGTTCCGTAGGCCCAATGCACCAGTGTCCTGGAGGCCCCTAGACATAGGTACCAATAATCCAGAGTCTAAAGGAACCAGTGTTCAATAGGCACCAGTGTTCTGTAGGCCCAATGCACCAGTGTCCTGGAGGCCCCTAGACATGTAGGTACCAATAATCCCGAGTCTAAAGGAACCAGTGTTCAATAGGCACCAGTGTTCCTTAGGCCCAATGCACCAGTGTCCTGGAGGCCCTGTAGGTACGTGTGTTGCGTTCCGTAGGTCCTAGGTACCAGTGTTCAGTAGGCACTAGGAAGACAGTGCTCCCAAGGCACTAGAGTTCCAACAGGCCCCAGGTACGAGTGCTCCCTAGGTACCAGTGCTATGCAGACCCTAGGAACTACGTGTAGTGCCCAATAGACTATACCAATGTTCCTGTGGATACAAGTTCTCCAAAGGCCCAAGGCAGCTCATTAAGTTTGCCCTTTTGTAAGTTCTTTCACCTGGTTAAGTGGACAGAGAATAACCACAGCCGGCCACAATTTAAGAGATTCTTAAAGGCAGTGGACACTACGTGTATTGGTACTTACTCAAAAATATTATTAGCATAATACCTTTCTTGGTGACGAGTAATAGGGAGAGGTTGATGGTATAAAATATTGTGAGAAACGGCACCCTCTGAAGTGCCATAGTTTTCGAGAAAGAAGTAATTTTCCACGAATTTGATTTCGAGACCTCAAATTTAGAACTTGAGGTCTCGAAATCAACCATATAAACGCACACACCTTCGTGTGACAGAAATCAACCATATAAACGCACACACCTTCGTGTGACAAGGGCGTTTTTTTCTTTCATTCATATCTCGCAAGTTCGATGACCGAATTTACACAGGTTTGTTATTTTATGCATATTTTGAGATACACTAACTGTGAAGGCTGGTCTTTGACAATTAAAATGAACCACACAATTTTAAGTAATTGCTCTACTAGTCTTCTCACCCCGTGTGGTGCTTATATATTTTGGTTCTCCACTTGTCACCACTCAAAGCAATGTGTCTTGTGTTGATAACGACGACGTGGTCTCCAAGATCACCTGCAAGCACCGAAGGAGAGAAGCTCAATGAAACAATGGTAAAATATAATCTAGATTTGACGCTATTGATGGTATTTAAAATCTCAGACGCAATTCAGAATGAACAAAATTCGAGATCAAAAATTAGATGTCTGAGTGTCAGGGTCAGGGGTCTTGGGTTCAAATCCCAATGAGAACTGATTATGAAAACTTTTATTTTTCGTTCATCCCGAGAACATATTTCCCAGTGACTGTCTCAGTTTTTAACTTTTAATTCATGGCAGGCTTCAAACTTTTTTTGAACATGTTGAACAGTAGGTGATTGCCTGGGCAAGGCCACTTTCAGTTTGCAAAGGGAACTTATGTTGTAAAATCTTGCCAATGGGAAATTTTTGAAGGGCACCAAGGCCAAGACCAGGGGCAAATGAGGTCATTGCCTCTGTGGCCTGGGCCCAATTCATAGACCTGATTAAGCACAAAAGTTTGCTTACGCAACAAAATCCTTGCTTAGTAAAATCAGATTACCGGCCAAGACTCCACTCAATTGTTATGCCAATTAAACAACAGCTAAATACCAGTCACAAGCAATGTATATGGCATGAAATTTTTGCCAGTAACATGTGGAAAATAAACGAGCTATTTTCATGCTTAAGCAAATTTTTTGCTTAGCTTAAGGCTCTATGAAATTGGCCCCTGCATGTAATTATACTGGCCTGGCAATGAGGAATCTGTGATTTCATAAGGCTTGCTGTTTATAAATTATTATTGTAAAACTGACACTGTTAAAATCAAACTTGCGATGTCTGAGTGATTAACTGACTCACTTAAAGGATGGTAGACAGGTTTGTGCGCTCCTTGTAAGATAGGCAGCATACGTAAAGCAAGACGTCCTGGTGGCTGCTTGTAAGCATCTAGCAGGTACCACATCCGAGCAAACACTGCCCATTGCTGCAACAAATTCAAAACACAGATGATCTTTCAATATAAAGGGAACTCGGCAAACTCCCACAAGGCCAGGAGGTATAAACACCAAGCTGGCAACAGCCAATCTAATAATTATTAGCCTCAAACCTTTCTTGGTAATGAGTAATAGGGAGCTGTTGATAGTATAAAACATTGTGAGAAACGGCTCCATCTGAAGTAACGTAATATTCGAGAAGGAAGTAATTTTACACAAATTTGATTTCGAGACCTCAGATTTAGAGTTCGAGGTCTCAAAATCGTGTGACAATGGGGTGTTTTTTCTATCATTGTTATCTCGCAACTTCGACAACCAATTAAGCCCAAATTTTCACAGGTTTGTTATTTTATGCATATGTTGAGACACACCAAGTGAGAAGACTGGTCTTTGGCAATTACCAATAGTGTCCACTGTCTTTGAAGGATTTGGGTACCTTTTCAAAATGTCCATAGATTTACATTAAACTTACAGGGTTTGAAGATAATGATAGTGGAAAGCTTCCCTTCAAATATTACTTAATGAGGTGCTGTAGTTTTTGAGAAATTAGTAAAATAATGTCATGAAAATATGTTTTTAAATGATAAAACAGACGAAAATTGAGACGAAAATTATTTTCATGACATTGTTTTACTAATTTCCCCAAATCTACAGCACCTCAGCACGTAATATTTTCAGGGAAGCTTTCTACTATCATTATCTTCAAACTGTGTAAGTTTAGTGTAAATCTGTGGAAATTGTGTTTTTTTTGTCCTACAAAAGTTACATAGACCCTTTAATTTAAAGATTCTGAAATACTACTTTTGGTTTGAGTAACCCTGACACCCATGTGTGTGTTACAAAATGTCAATGAATATGATTTTGTATAGTATTTTAAAAGTTTGAATGGTAAAACCGAGAATAACAAAGAGGAAATCAGCTGATCCTGAGAAAACTTGCATGCCTGTGCTAATACTATACTTATTCATATTATAACACGTTATAATTAATACACGTCGATCGGTGTAAACAGTTTAACACACATCGTTGGTAATGGTAGTGCCTGCCTAAAGTGGTACGTAAGTAAGGGTGAAAAAAAACAAAATTAATATTTTTTGTAAAATGTAATCCCTGATGCAAATGCAATTGATTCTGAATTATGAATTCAGTTCTATTTTATGATTATGGATTGCACAAAAGAAATTGTGATTAATATACTACTAGTAATACTACCTAGCTCATGTAGCTAGGACTAGAGGCACAGCAGAGAGGTGAGAGGCCGAGGGGCAGAGTAACAAATAACAGTGGAAAAGTTTCCGTATGGCGCCACCACTTTTTCATTCGATATGAAATAATATAGTATCTTATTTACCTCAATGATATATCCCTTTTTGTAAAAATGAGTGAACAAGTGGTGGCGCCGTACGGAAAGTTATCCATAACATTAACAGTTATCAACATAACTACACCTTATTACCTACGCATGCTATGTACAGTATTGACACCGAGACAGTACAAAAATAAATTACCCAGTCAGCAGTCAGCATGGTCAGTTTCCCTTGTGGTTTAATTATATATTTACAAACGAACAAAATATTACGAGGGCAAGTCCGCGAGTCTGACCAGGAAGAAAACAAAATAAGTGTATCTTACCTGTGATATTTTACTGGACATTCTGTGCGGAGTTTAGAGGCAAATTGCCATTCTTGAACCGACTTTCTTCGACACATGCACTAGGAAAGGGCGCCACCACTTTTATTTCATATAAATAAACTCCATTCGTTTGGGAGAGATACTGACCTTGCTAGTCTTTTCTCGAGGCCTGTCTTTGTATCGTCGCCTGTTTTGGTGGTTTGTTTTTTTGCGAATTCCTCATGATTTCCATTTCTCTTGCAGGAAAGTTTGAAAATTAATATTAAATAGAAAGTGAATAGGCCCCAACACATTGTCTGCTCAGTTTTCAGAGTTTGATTTCCGTATAAAGTATAGATTTACGATCTTTTCAGTAACTCTAAAAAAGAAAGAAAGAAAAAAAGGTAAGAGTTTTCTTCCTCCATGCATGGTGAATGCAAACGTTCAATTCAATTCAATTCAATTCAATTCAATTCAATTCAATTCAATTCAATTCACTTTATTTGATAGTGGGAAGCTTGACGGGTACAATGAGTATGGATGGACTGATTATGGGTGAAAATGGAAGCAAGGCAGGAGGGTAAACAGTTGTGAGCCAGTTGAAACATGAATGTACCCAGATGAAAAGAATAGATGTCATTCAATTTCAGAGACCGGTACTTGGTGAATAGGGGATCAGTGCGAGCAAGATAAGACGAATTGCTAACAACACGAATGGTTCTTTTTTTGTAAAAGGAACAGTCTATTTAACACAGAATGAGCCACATTACCCCAAGCTAAAATACCATAATTAATGTGAGATAAGACAAGGGTGTTATACAAGGTTATTAAAATATACTCAGGGAGATAAAACTTAAGTATATTGATGACACCAACATTTCTAGAAATAGCTTTACACAGAGAGTCAACATGTGGTTTCCAGGAAAGCTTGTGATCTATGTGCAAGCCAAGAAATTTAGTACAGTCAACTTGATTAATCTTAATACCATCAATATAAATATCTCTAGGTAAAACATTAGACACATTACTAAAAAGCATACAGTTGTTTTTTTGATGTTTATAGACAGTTTGTTAGATTTGATCCAATTACTTACAATAGCAAGTTCAGAGTTAACTGTAGCAATAAGAGTGTCTAAGTGAGAATGACTACAAAATAAATTAGAGTCATCAGCAAATAGGATGAAGGAGAATTGAGCGGGTGGTGGATGAGTGCCCCCCCCCCCCCCCACAGTGACATACTGCTTTCTGTTGGAAAGGTAGCTTGTAAACCACTCTAGGGATCTTCCTCGAATACCGTAATGATTGAGTTTTTGAAGCAAAATGCTATGGTCAAGAGTGTCGCAGGCTTTCGAAAAATCGAGGAAAATCCCTAGAGTGTGTTCAGAATTGTCAATTGACGGAAAGAAGTAGAGCAACGAGTAACGTTTCGAATCAAGACTAACATTCAGAAGTTATCAGTGACCTCCCTGTATTGCATGGACACTAGCAAAGTTGGACTGAGTTAGTGTTGTTGCATTCATGCTCTATCTACACGCACGCTACGACTGCTGACTCGGCTGTGGCGCTTGTTTGGGGAGAGTAGAGGAGGAGGATTTTGCGGTCAGATCGACCGGCTGCATCTCTCATATTTGACCATCACGTTTGGTGGACCGCCTACCCATCTCTGGCAAGAGGTCATCTTGTGCGAAACTGTTCCTGCAAATAATTTGTACGTATTTTTTAAGCCATTCGCTACGTTTATCACTATTTTTTATAAGTATCAGTGTCATTCAATCAGAAATAAAATGTTGATTATTGAATTTGTAATTGTTGTATTTATTTTTATGAATTGTATTTCTTTGTAATGTTTCTTCTGAATCTGAACATGCTTAATTAAAACTTTAAATTTATGGCTAAATAAAGCATGGATTAATAATAATACACAGTTCTTATGTACCGCTTTATATCACAGGGGCGTTGAAGAAAAGAGACCTATTCTTTTAATAATTGAATAAAGCACCCTGTGTCAGACCTTCGTTTATAGAAATAGAAGGAGCTCTTTTAATCGCTCTCCTGAGAATACTCAGGAGCTCATTTTGAGCTCCTAAAAAATCACTCTTCTTAGATTGTCCAGGAGCTCAATTTGTTTGACTAGCATACTCAGTTTATGATTTCTAAAATGGTCAGGTCGGATCGGATGTACACAAATAAAATTTACAGACAAAATAAAATAAAACAACTCCGATCCCACTCCCGTGTGACAAAATACAGCACGATTTTAAGGTTTTATGTTTCCTTTTGGAAAAGTTTCCGTATGGCGCCACCACTTTTTCATTCGATATGAAATAATATAGTATCTAATTAACCTCAATGAGATAGGCCTATCCCTTTTTGTAATAAAGGGTGTAAAAGTGGTGGCGCCATACGGAAAGTTATCTTTCCTTTTTTCTTAAATGTTTTCACATTTTTGATATATAGCATTAGAAAATACACATTTCATTTTCTTACGAGAAAATACGTCGTTGATCCATGGTTGATCTAGTAGTAGTAGTAGTGGAGTATTGCACGGACGACGCATACAGTAGCGTGTGTGTGTACGTCGTGTAGTAATAATGTACCCAGCTGCGAGTTCGTAAAGCTAGCAATCTGTTAATTGCGCTGCTCAATCTCGAGATTGCACAACAGATGTTCATTGAGCTACGTACGCCGACGGTATGCGCTTCGCCCTCGCATTTGCGCCGCCTTGAAATGCGCGGAAACTCCCACATGACACGTCGAGTCTTGTCTCAATGCGTGTATTGCTGGTTCGTGTAGATTTTACCAATAGAGGGCGTTTAATATCACGCTAGTGCATCGTTCCAAAGCGACCTCTAGCGTTCAATGTTTCTTTTATTTATTGTCGCACGCAAAGTAAGGCCGTGTCCGAAACGGCGACTTCGGCTACAGCTACGGCTAGATCGCGCGCGTCTGCCTATTCTTCAACACTGGTAGACGCGCTGATCTAGACGTAGCTGTAGCCGAAGTCGTCATTTTGGACACAGCCTAACAACGACCGGCGTGTATTCTGCTTTTGTGTTATAAATAAAATGGAGGAGCGCTGTCGATCGCACACCTGAAGACAGCCCTAGGAGCGCGGTAGGAGCGCTAGCGCGATCGCGCTCCTCAAAAACGAAGGTCTGCTGTGTGTTGTGATTAACAAGGTGCTGTGGCTCAATTATGCAGCCAATTACAACTTTATTAGGCCCTATATAGATTTAGTAGAGTAAACTTGGATTTGGAATAGAAATCAACTATGACATGTACCAATTCTACTTCCATGCATCTACATCTACATCATGTAGGCCTATGTGGGTTCTCATCAAAGCCTGTTCAGCATCTAGATGAGGTTCGTTATCAGTCTGTACACTTGATGCGTTTGCAAAAAGTGTTCGGACTGGTACCCTGCTTTGCGCAGCTGTGCTGTTCCCTGACGCATTGGCATGTTTTGTACACAAATCACGGATTGCCGCTTGCGGATTGCCGTCCTGTCATGCGTGGTGTGTCTGCTGCGACTATCTCCAACATCGTAAAGGCACTAGAAACAAAAATAGAAGAAGAAGAAGTGTTGCTCTTTTCATGACTGACTCATCATCACTGGCATGGCAAACCCTTTTCTTTTTGGGGGAGTGCCCTCCACTCCCAGTTCAAAAGCACCAAATCTACATGTACACTATATAAGCCAGGGATCAATTTCAATCAGCTGCTGCCATATACTACACTGCCAGTACATTTGGTGGCACACAGCATTTAGAACTGTATACACAGTCATGAAAGTTGATTTATGATTTATAATTAAGTGGATTTGAGTAGAGTACTTTTCCAGACTGTGGTGGGCCATACTATTTTATGTAGCATTTCACAAATGATTTTTAAGGCAACAATTTGACGAATATACCTTCAAAAATGTGTTTATTGTCAGAGTACATGTACATCTGGAAGCATGTCTAAGAACCGAGTGTCAACTTAATTTTCAAGGAACAAAGTCGTCTTTGGCCAAATGGCTAGCTGACCACTATTTGTTGAAACTTGTGCCAAAACTGAGAGTAAAACTCAAACCTTCATTTTTTATTTTCTGTTCCTTTCCAGCTGAGATCTTTGCCTGTTGATGCCCATCGTTAACATTGACTCAAACACACCACGTCTTCGCTGTCCAGTCGATGTGTGCTGGCCTTAGTGCTATTCACCATCTCACTCCTACTGTTGGCCCGCTGCTTCAGTAGCAGCAGCCATCGATTGTTTATGTGTGGGAATTCTGCATCCAGCATGGTCAATCCTGTTGTTATGCCGCCAAGGGGGCAACATACTGCATCTGTGAGTATGAGGGGGTGAAGGGGGGAGGGGGGAAGAGGATGTGATGATGAGAATGTGGTATAAAGGATGTACATCACGTGTGTCACTTATGCAAGTTTGGCAAATTATTTTGCAGTTTTTGACCTTTGGTTCCTATTTGAGAACCTTCCTGTGGAACCCAAGGTTCCCATGTATGAGAACCTTGGGTTCCAGGATTCAATGTGAATTTTGGCTTTGTGCATGTCTTGTGTGTACATATGCATGGGAACTTTGGCTTCTTAATATGATTCTTGAGTTCGGTTCCTTGTATGAGAGCCTCGAGTTCTTTGTACGAGAACCTTAGGTTCCATGTATTTAAACCTGAGGGTCCCCATGTATGGGAATGAGTTATATATGTATGAGAACCTTGGGTTCTACATGTATAAGAATCTTGGGTTCTACATATATATGTACATTTTTTAAGTACATGAGAACCTCAGGTTTCTTAGATGAGAAACTTAGGTTCCATGTACATGTATGAGAACCTAGGGTTGCATGTATGAGAACCTTGGGTTATATGAGAACCTACGGTTCCATGTATTAGAACCTTGGGTTCTATGAGAACCTTGGGTTCCATTGAGAAACTTGAGTTCCAGGTTACCTGGGAAATTTTGATTTCCATTTGTTTGTACATTATGTAAAACCCTCCAGCTTAATAAGCTATACGTGTTTACTATACAGACTGCCACCAAGTACAATACATGCTAGCATTGGATGCATTGGGTGTATTGTGTTTGTACTTTAGTCTATTTGCCAATAAACACCTTGGCTTTGTGTACAGTCTGTGGACTTGGTCTCTCCTCTGATACTTGATGGTAAGAGCCAGTAGGACAGGGAATTATTTGTACACCGATAGCAATTGGGTTTTAATGCGTGTGTAAAGCAACAAGATCATGGACTCTACTATAAAAAAAAAGGAGCCTAGCGTTTGATTGCATGCAAATAGTCTCTTGCACGTTTACACAATTTGACCCAAACGATTAAATTATAAGCTCATACACCATTACATGTATGCACCTTGTCTTTACCTTAGTGCCCTGTTTAATGTTCCAGTGAAAAAAATACTCCCTCCAATTACCACCAATGCCTGCCAGCTTACATGTAAAGGTGCCTTTTACTTCTAAAAAGGGATAAAATGTCATTCCCGTTCTATCAAAATATGCATGTCTAGGGTTCCTGGAAAGTGTGTTGATATAATTTTACTTTGACCATTTAAATTACAGTCACGCTTGTTACGTATGTAGTTTGGATTGGAATTGGTACTTGTATATAAACTAACCATTTAAATTCCTTTTAAAGGCAGTGGACACTATTGGTAATTAGTCAAAATAATTATTAGCATAAAACCTGACTTCGTAACGAGTAATGGGGAGAGGTTGATAGTATAAATCATTGTGAAAAACGGCTCCCTCTGAAGTGACATAGTTTTCGAGAAGGAACAAATCTTCCACGAATTTGATTTCGAGACCTCAAGTTTAGAATTTGAGGTCTCGAAATCAACCATCTGAAAGCACACAACTTCGTGTTACAAGGGTGTTTTTTCTTTCATAGTTATCTCGTAACTCTGACAACCAATCAAGCTCAAATTTTCACAGGTTTGTTATTTTATGCATATGTTGATATACACAAAGTGAGAAGACTGGTATTTGACAATTACCAATAGTGTCCACTGTCTTTAAACTAACAAGGAAAATAAATTTAGTTTAATGCACTCCCAAAGTAAATCTTTTACAAGTCTTCCTTGAGGATTTCTTTCCCCCCCCCCCCCCCCCCCCCCCGTGAATGTACATTGTAAAACGACACACATGCGCGACAGGAAAAAAATATTCTAGGAATTGGCAAATACTATGAGCCACCGTAGAGATCTGATTCTGGGCCAAGGATGAATGATACCATTGGCAAATGACTGTAAGGTATTAACGACAATGATCAGGTTTCATCTATAAAGTAATTTAGCATGGTCAGTCATAGTCCTACTGTTAGATGGTTTCACAATTAAACTCCGTTTTAAAGGCTTTATAGACTGTGCATCTGTGTACACTTCCATCCAAGGTTAATTTAAAACCTATGGTACCGGGCAAGTGTGAGGAATGGATTTTTGAATGGTTTCTAATGGTCGATCAGAAGGAGGGGTTTCTAAAAACACGACAGTTCCAAATGACTGCAAGGTGCAGTACTAACAACAAAAAATCAGGTTTCATCTAAAGTAAGTCAGTGTAAATATCTCTATTATTTGGTTTCACAATCAAACACCATTTTACAGGCTTTACATACCTGTACATGTGTCCTATACACTGCAATCCAAGGTTTAATTTAAAACCTATGGTACTGGGGCGATTGTGAGGAATGGTTTTTTGAATGGTTTCTAATTGGTCGATCAGAAGGAGGGGTTTCTAAGTTCCAAATCCTTCATTATCCAATTACTGAAGTGAGGGATTCAGTAGACACAAACAACAAGTTCTTTTCACAGGGTCAGGCGCACACAATCTTTACTTACTCAATTTGTTGTGGGTTACTTTTACTTTCTTCAAAAGAAGAAAAAAAAAGGAGGAATTTTCTCACTTTAACATTTTAAAGACACATATCTTTGTTCGTTGTGCCAGTCAGAAACCATTCAGTCTCTGCAGTGGAAGCCAGGGATCACACCCTTGAAGTTAAAATTTACCCACTAAGTTTCCCATTTCTTATCAAATATTAGCTAAAATAGTTGAGTACACAATACACAAAGAGTCTACTCTCCACACACAAGAAAGAGACATAATTTGCAAATTATTTAGAAAAATCCGCCTTTAACACTTGTAATGTACATGTAAGTCAAATATATAGTCTAGTCAACCTACAAAATGTAACCCAAAATATGGCTTGACCTAGACAAAAATTGCAACAGAAATGATTATTTTTGCAAGTGTCTCCTGAAACACTCTAAAACAACATATCAAAAAAGTAGAAAAAGTAAGCAGGGGAAAATATGCATAATTTGCATAAAGTTAAAAATTACTGTTTTCTCCTACTTTTTCCTGCACACCCTACATGTATATACAAAGTAAAAAAATTATTTTTTTCACATGATTTTTTTCATGGGAATGGTCACTAAATATTTTCCAAACACATTATTATGAGCAAGAACAAATCAAAGATGACGGCCATTTTCCCGCCAAAACTGTCTTATCGCCAGTTAAATCCCATGGTTTCACTATACAGGTTACAAATTTGGGGCTAAATAGGAGAAGCCCTTACTGTACTAATAATATTATTCCGTAGATAAAATGTTTCATTAAAAACGGTCCTCACAGCACAAAGGCTGAATTACAAGAATTTTACATTAAAGGGAAGGTACACGTTTGGTAATTACTAAAAACAAATATTAACTTAAAAACTGACTTGGTAATGAGCACTGGAGAGCAGTTGATAGTATAAAACATTGTGGAAAACGACTCCCTCTGAAGTAACGTAGTTGTTGAGAAAGAGGTAATTTCTCACTAGAATATTAAAAGACTTCTAGCTAGAAGTCTTTTATTCTGATATGAAAGCGCACAAATTCGTCCAACAAGGGTGTTTTTTCTTTCATCATTTTCTCGCAACTTCGATGACCAACTGAGCCCAAATTTTCACAGGCTTGTTATTTTATGCTTAATGAAGGGATACACCAGGTGAGAACACTGCTCTTTGACAATTACCAAACGTGTACAGTGCCTTTAACAAAAAAAATCAAATTAAATAGGAGGCTGAGGTAGAACACTATTAATTGAGCCACAATTTTAAATTTCAAATATTGCATATTATTTCATTATGATTTCAGACAATATTTGGGCTACATGTACGTAGTTTTGTCATTTTAATAATGAAATCGTACCATGTGTACATGTGATACTTAATAAGTTAAATGATCGCAGTGCAATGCAGTTTTTTTTTAGACGCAAGGTAAGAAATAAATTATGAAATGCTAAAGTGTGAGCACCTTTTTACAAATTACATTATCAGCAATGTCCCTCTGGCATCCTGCGTTTAAACGATGTTTAGATTATATCATAATGAGTAGAGATCAATATTTCAAGTGGTTGGGTTCGGAGTGAATGAAGAATGCTGACTGAAAGTATATTCAGGGCTTGCATTTGGGAAGGAAAAATCCACAATACCCAAGGGCCTGAACATGGAGCTCAGAATATTTACTGCAGACAAGAACAGGGCTTGATTGTAACACGGGATAGCAGGCCGGAGACCAGTGATTTTAGCCTCGGGGGGGGGGGGGGGGGCAGTTAACTCTGGACTGGACAAGTCTAGTGGTCTTGTGTTTTTAATGACTGAAAATACCTCGCTCTTTCAATCTTTCAATTAGGTTGGGATTAGTTTAAAGCTGAATAGCGCATTTAAAACATGATCATAGCTTGTTTAAATATAAATAGTTGACACAACAATGTACATGTACATGTATGTTAAACTGTGTAGAAAGTTCTCCCCCATTACTTTAGCCTATACTTGAGTACATTACAATATTCTGGTTTGTAAATTAAAATGCTGGTACAGTAAGTACTGTGAACTACAAGACCATGGGGTCGATTTCACAAAGCAATGAAATCCATCGTCAGACAAAATTATCAGTATCACCATATAGTGATTTGTATTGTGACACCACACTTTACTAAGCAACTATGATTGATTTGCAGTTACTATTAATCTTAGCCCGATGGTCGTTGTGAAATCAGCCCCTGGGGTCTTGTTGATTTCTGAATTCAGTTTGAGGATTATTTACCTTTAAAGACACTGGACACAATTGGTAATAGTCAAAGACTAGCCTTCACAGTTGGTGAATCTCAACATGCATAAATAACAAACCTGTGAAAATTTGAGCTCAATCGGTCGTCGAAGTTGCGAGATAATAATGAAAGAAAAAAACACCCTTGTCACACGAAGTTGTGTGCTTTCAGATGCTTGATTTCGAGACCTCAAATTCTAAATCTGAGGTCTCGAAATCAAGTTTGTGGAAAATTTCTTCGTTCTTGAAAACTACATTACTTCAGAGGGAGCCGTTTCTCACAATGTTTTATACTGCAGCTCCCCATTACTCGATACCAAGTAAGGTTGATAGTATAAAACATTGTGAGAAACGGCTCCCTCTGAATTAATGTAGTTTTCGAGAAAGAAGTAATTTTGCACGAATTTGATTTCGAGACCTCAAGTTTAGAATTTGAGGTCTCGAAATCAAGCATCTGAAAGCACACAACTTAGTGTGACAAGGGTGTTTTTCTTCTTTCATAGTTATCTCGCAACTCCGACTACCAATTGAGCTCAAATTTTCACAGGTTTGTTATTTTATGCATATGTTGAGATACACCAGCTGTGAAGGCTAGTCTTTGACAATTACCAATAGTGTCCACTGCATTTAAAGCACAAACATCTGTACTCCACATTTCACTGTCTATCCCAACTAATATTAGCTGTGATTTCATCCTTTGTATCGTGCCTTGCCATGCAATCACGTTTTATAGTCATGCGATACTGCACGCATTATAGAGAGAACCGTTACACCATGCGTACACTGCACTGTACGTGCTCCTAGGGCTAGATCCGACTGGAACAATTACCTTGGAGCTGGTTTCAGCGTCCTTTAGAACACGCTCACTCCGTCACGCCACTTTAACAATGCCCATCAGATTGTGTTTCTAGGGCATTTAAGACGCTCCTTGGGACTTTTCGAGACAGCTTTCTAGAGATGATCCCATTGTTTACTGAGGAAACTACAAGGGTCTCTGAAAGGCTTGACCCAGTTTGTAATTGCCGTAAATTGGGGCAGCGTTTGATCTGGCATTCGAATCCCGATTTTCAGGAAATTGTAAAAATTTTAACAATGTGGCGTATATAAAGGAACACGTTGCCTTGGATCGGTCGAGTTGGTCTATAAAAAAGCATTTGTATCCGTTTGTTATAAAATGCATATGGTGAGAAAGATGTTGTAAAAGTAAATTACAATGATCCACACAAACATGCCTCGAAATTGCACGGTTGCCCTTTTACGTGGAGTGATTTCATACATTTTGATTATAAATTATATCTCTAAAACCAACAAAATCCCACAAACTACGTAATCATTTTATTTGTTTGCATTTACATGTAAACCATAGATCCTTCTGGTTGGTAAGTTGTTTGCAACAGCTACATGTATCTCTATTTTCTCATTCGCTATTGATTAACAATTCTCAGCCCATCAAGTCGTGAAAATCGTTCATCCATTAACTCTGAGAATCGTTCGAGCGTAAACCATAATTTTTGGACTCATATGGTCAATGCAGCTTGAGTATATTGCTGAAGAACTGCTCGTAGTAAACCAAGCCACATGTACAGTGTATGCACCCTGTCCATCATAAACCATAACTTTTGGATTCGTGTGATCAAAGCAGCTTGAGTATCTTTCTGTGGAACTTGCCCATACAGGGCCCAATTTCATGGCTCTGCTTACCGCCAAATTCTGAGCTTCAATCACGATTCCCTGCTTACGTGCAAGCGCCAAACATCTGCACTACCCTTGTAAGCGTAGAATGCCTAGTAACATGGAGTTCGCATGCGCTGAAGCCATAAATTGCTGCTAACCCATGAAATACGCTTGACGTACATGTAAGCACGAAATTCCCTGCTTCTATAAAAAGTGCCGATTCTGTACAGACAGTATTAAGCAGAGCTATGAAATTGGGCCCTGGTCACATGTAAAATGTACAGGGTATGCTAGCTATAGCTCTGACATGTCTGATGTGAACAATTTTATTGCCTGCTCCATGGGGAGTTATATTAGCAGGCCATTGCATATGATCAACAGGATTTTGATAAGACGCTTTGGTTTCAAAGTAGGTAATTGCTCGCAGACCTCGGGGGTTTTCTCTCTGGTTGGCTGGCAGAAAGCGGCATCGGTATTTGATCAGCTTGATAAAATAGATTCCATATTGGATTAAAAATTTAAGGGATGTGCGCATTGACAGCGATGATTTTGCTCTCTTTTTTCTTCTAATCGTGTTAGTGGAAAGTTAACTTAGTGGTGATGAGTTGCATGTTTGAGAAATTTATGAGGTCTTCTTTTAGATTATTATTAATATTATATTATCGAAGTCTTATATAGCGCCTGTATCTACCAAACAAGGTACTCAAGGCGCTGAGTATATACAAACTTTCAGAAAGATAGGTAATTGCAGTGATGAATTTTGAGGCCCAATTATTTAGCACCTTATAAGGGTTAACAAGGTGCTACGGCGTATACAGCAACCACAGCCAATAACGCCGGGACGATCCCCTTCTCTTTTCGAAAAGTGCACTGAGTTCTTTTACATGCGTTACACAACACATGGGACCAACGGCTTTATGTCCCATCCGAAGGATGAAGCAATGGTTAGGTGTCTTGCTTATAAAGGACACAAGTATCACCGCTGGGGATTCGAACCCACACTCTGCTGATCAGAAACACCAGAGTTTGAATTCGGTGCTCTTAACCGCTCGGCCACTTCCACTTTTAGATTCAAACTTGACTTGAGACTGCGATGTTGTGTACGTGTATTCAAAGAGTCCCAAATGAAATTTTGCAATTTAGTTTTACCCTTATACACCGATGTGTGTAAAGCACCTTTAGAACTCAATATTTTCCCGAGTCCTGTCATACGCATATTAGGCCTACTGGAGTGGGATTCAAACCAACAACCTTTGCTATTCCAGAACAGATGCCAATTACCTCATGCCCGTTCGAGATTGCCCGCTACACTGTGTAATAATTTTTACCATTTAGTTCTACCCTTACACCAATGTGAGCAAAGCACCTTTAGAACTCAATATTTTCCTGAGTCCTGTCATATGAATGCCTGCGAAAAAAATCCATTACGCATTATAGGCCTACTGGAGTGGGATTTAAACCCACAACCTTTGCTATTCCAGAACAGATGCCTTACCACGTACCCATTCAAGATTGCCCGCTACACTGTAGCTATAGAGGCAGTTCGAATCCTATTTAACAGTGTTTTAGCAATTAAATAGATATTTTAAGTATGTATGCATCAGGGATAATGATTTTACCCTTGCACTGTTGCCTGTAAAGTAAAGTGAACATGTACTAGGGCTTGAGTTTGGGGAAGACCCCTGGCCCCCAAGCGTTTGCATTAATTTTACCTCGGTACTCTGCACTCTCTAAAGCTTACGTCCGTTACTTGGTGCCGTAAAACGATGAATTGTTTCGTAAGTTTTTGTGTTACAGATGAAAGAACCATACAGCTACTTTGATTGAGCTGTTTTGCTCAAACCGCACACTTGGAAAATTTCTCGAACTTTGGCTGTAATTGTTTTCCCATTACTTGATTGCAGGTTCCCTTTAGCCGGATCAATCCATCATTTTTTACTTCCATTTTCATTTAGTCGGCATGAAAACCTGATGTAAAACAAATCAAATGTCCATTTGCAGGGTACGGGAGGAAGTGATTGGGGGGGGGGGGCACACAGTGTTTCTGACATATCATACAAACCCTTTTCGTTTTAAGACTGAAATAATAGCCTCCAGATTCAAATTTACACTTAATCGTCTGCTTGTTGATTGGTTGAACCATCACAAAGGAACGTTCTCGTGTACGAGTGCAATGAACACTTTCCTGTCTCAGTGGTATTGGCGCTGAATGTGTAGGTAATTAAATTAAGCTGCCGTAACTTGTACATGTAACCCGTCCATAAAAGGAAAGGTGACATGGAAGTCAACAAATTAGATAATACCATGGCAACGAGAGTGATGCCAAGAGTGCTCGGTGACAGCGCAATATTAAGATGTTGTGCTTTGTTGGTTTGCGCTGCGCTGCGGTCCCATGACACAACTGCTCCCACTCAAGATCCAGCGCACTTGACAGCATGCTATTAAAGAGTATTATTTTTTTGCGGGAAAAGTACATAATATACTTTAAAATGTCAGCTGACTCTTAGTCCTCTACTTCACCATAAAACGATGTTATGTACAAACGGCCTGTGAAATGTATGTAGAACGCATCGATCAATTTGTTAAAAAGAAGGTACACGTTTGGAAATTACTCAAATCAATAATTAACCTAAAAACTGACTTGGTAACAAGCATTGGAGAGCTGTTGATAGTATAAAACGTTGTGGGAAACGACTCCCTCTGAAGTAAGGTAGTTTTTTGAAAAGAGGTAATTTCTCACTCAAATAATAAAAGACTTATAGCTAGAGCTCTCTTTTGTTCCTGTCGGAAAGCACACAAATTCGTCCAACAAGGGTGTTTTTTCTTTCATCATTTTCTCGCAACACAGTTGACCAATTGAGCTCAAATTTTCACAGGCTTGTTATTTTATGCTTATGATGGGATACACCAAGTGAGGACACTGGTCTTTGACAATCACCAAACGTGTCCCTTCTCTTTAAAGGCAGTGGATACTATTGGTAATTACTCAAAATAATTATAAGCATAAAACCTTTCTTGGTGACGAGTAATGGGGAGGGATTGATGGTACAAAACATTGTGAGAAACGGCTCCCTCTGAAGTGCCATAGTTTTCGAGAAAGAAGTAATTTTCCACGAATTTGATTTCGAGACCTCAAGTTTAGAACTTGAGGTCTCGAAATCAAACATCTAAACGCACAGAACTTCGTGTGACAAGGGTGTTTTTCTTTCATCATTATCTCGCAAGTTCAATGACCGATTGAGCTCAAATTTTCACAGGTTCGTTTTTTTATGCATATGTTGAGATACACCAAGTGAGAAGACTGGTCTTTGACAATTACCAATATTGTCCAGTGTCTTTAAAGGCACTGGGCACTATTGGTAATTACTCAAAACAATTTTTAGCATAAATAAAACTTACTTGTTAAACGATCAATGGAGAGCTGTTGATAATAAAAACATTGTCTGAATAACGTAGTTTTTCGAGAAAGAAGTAATTTTCCACTAAAATATTTGAATTTGATTTCGAGACCTCAGCTTTAGATTGTGAGGTCTCAAAATCAAGCATCTGAAAGCACACAACTTCATGTGACACCGGTGTTTTTCTTCTTTTTTATCTCGCAACTTAGACGACCAATTGAGTTCAAATATTCACAGGTTTGTTATTTTGTGCATAAGACTGGTCTTTGACAATTTACAATGGTGTCCAGTGTCTTTAAAGCCACTGGACACTTTCGGTAAACAGTATTGTCCAAGGCCCACACTTCGTGTATCACAACTTACATGTATATTTAAAATAACAAACCTGTAAAAATTTTGGCTCAATTGGTCACCGAAGTCGGGTGAAAATAACGGGAAAACCCACCCTTGTTTCCACACGTTTCGCCGTGTCATGACATGTATTTAAAATAAATCCGTAATTCTCGATATCGAGAATTGATACCTTCTGTAAACCCTGTATGTTATTTGTAAGTCTGTGAACTTTCAATTTTTTTCTGTTCCGAAAGTGTCCAATGGCTCTAAAGAGTTTTTTGTTTCCCAAGAAAAGTGCTAACTTTAAAACGTCAGCTGACTCTTATCATCTAACACTCCATTCTATGAACATTATGTACAAATGACCTGTGGAATGTATACATAAAACCCATCAATATGTAAATTGAAAAATGTCCGATATTGACTGATTGATTGATTGATTGATTGATTGATTGATTGATTGATTGATTGATTGATTGATTGATTGATTGATTGATTGATTGATTGATTGATTGATTGATTGATTGATTGATTGATTGATTGATTGATTGATTGATTGATTGATTGATTGATTGATTGATTGATTGATTGATTGATTGATTGATTGAACTTATTCGGATAAAAATACACCAAAAACATGCAAAAAATACATACTACACAACGACAGGAGGAAAGACAATAAAATAAGATAAACCGAAATGGAACACAGGAAATACTGTACAGAATTATCCAAGGATAACCCAAAAGCCAATAACCATACTTATTTCTATTGGTTTCTTTACAACAACAAAAACGGCAAAAAAAACACCCAAAAGAAACGGAAGTACCAAAAACATACGAATCTAGTCCAGAGCGAAAAGATGAATCATGGAAAACTAAGCAAGAAACCACAAAACTTAAAATGAGTCTTGCAAACCGTACAAAAAAAATTACTATGATATTTTCATTATAAAAACTATAGTATCATTATTATTATCATTTAGATGGGGTTGGTAGCTGCTGTGAACGAGCACAGTGCTTATGGATTCAACATTTTTTATTAAAGTAATGTGACATTTGTTTGCCGTTTACTCAACATGTAGACGCTGAGTTCAACTGAAGTGTTCGCAGTTGACTTTGACATAGTTTAAATTTCTTGAAAATTTTGCCTGAAAATTTTCATTTATGTTGACTTAAAACAAAAAACCTTTAACTCGAAATGAGTCTTGCAAACTGATCGAAAAACATGACTACGGTATTTTCGACTTGAAAATGAACATTGACATTTATTGAAAGTTCAAAGCTTAGCCCTTTTGTCACCTGATAAGACCCTCTTGGGCCCTGTCTACTCGGGTAACGGACCTCTGCTGTCTCTTTTATTGTGTTTGTCGCCCCCTGGCAGTGCCCTTACCCGTGAGTCAAAGTGTTTTCTATTTGCACTTCTCCATTGCAATAAAGAACTCGGAAAAGCACCGAATATACAGTGTAAACACTCATCGGTGTAGGGATAAAAACCAAAGTTAACATTCTTTATCCCTGATGCAAATTTAACATTCTTTAGCTTGTTGCGGTAACCGCTGCTAAAATATATGATTCGAGCTGCCTCTAGCTACCAATCTCGGTGGTCTAGTTGGTAAGACACTGCTCTAGAATCGCAAAGGTCGCCGTGGGTTTGAACCTTCAGATCCCACCCGAGTAATATGCGTTTGATTTTTTTTGGCAGCAACTTGGGGAAAACATTGAGTACACAGTGCTAACCCACGGTGTAAGAGTATTTAAAACCAATTTTAATATTCTTCATCTCAGCTGCAAATTTAACATTGTTAAGTTGTTGCATTACCCTCTACTAAAAACATAGGATTCAAACTGCCTCTACTAGCTATAGAGTCTGTCTTTATCCTAGTCAACGGAGGGATTGCCAAATGGTGCAAATGACATCATTGATAAACAGCCTTACATTTAAGATAAGTAGGTGAGGAAGCAGTAACCTATATCAGTGGCGTACAGTCAATGACTGCAGCCTGCATCTATAAGATGCATTTGCAGTCATGCTCGTCCCCCGTCAATTCTGAAAAGTCTTCTTCTTGCACAAGCTGTCATTCCCAACAACCGTCGTCAAGCACTTTGATCCTCCGCTTCAATGTATCCTTTACTCGCTGCAGGAATTCCCTTCCTCCTGCTATTAGAAGGGCCTGCAGGACTATGACGGAAGATTCGACATGCAAGTAGTCACTGTAAACGTTTGAAATAGGCTTCCCTGATGTAATAAAGTAGTACACTGACGAGGGGCTCGGTGTCTTAAACAGCTACTTCAGCGAAATTTGTTTGACTTGAATGCTATTTAAACAAATTTTTGGTGCTTCTGGGGGGGGGGGGCCTGGGAAAGATTGCAATTTCAAACTTTTCTGTCAGCAAGGCCTCTCGTCCTTGTGTGTACGTATACTCTGTGCTTTCCAAAGACCTGTTTCCTTCAAGTCTGTCAAACATGTCAGTGTGTTTATTGTGAACTAGATTTGAACTAGATTTGAGGATTGAAAGGAAAAAAACAAAAATATATATATATATAATGCACACCTTTTTCCAAACTGGGATCTATGGTCAGAGTAGTCCCCGGTCAATTCGATATGTGATATTCCCATGATAGGACCTATACCTGTCGGATAACATCAGTTGAGATGTCACTTGTGTAGGACCCTGGACATCAGCAATCCAATAGCCGTGAGCTTCAATTAGAATCAGGCGTCCTCACCAATGACCAAGTTGACGAGAGAAGAAGAAAAAAAAAAACCCAGATTTATCAGAAAGATATCAAGTGAATATCATCTATGTACCATGTACTTTGCACAATCAAATTACCGCGGCAGTGTTGGGATAAACTTACTGCTCCCTGGTAGCCATGGCAACAGTCTGTTTACGTAAAGTTGGTCGGATAACATGGATTTGATATATTAAGGTTAGGCAATATAAAACGGATTTCGTGATATTTTGATATTTAAAAATTTTCATCTATGATTCTATAATGACTTCTGTCGCTGGTCTGCTTCTGCGAGTGTGTTGTTCTGGTTCATGCATTTTGTTTTTACTGGCTAGAAACATTTAAAGGCAGGTTTTTTTAATTATGTGACCAATTTATGAAGTACCTAATAATGGTTTACAAGGTGCTGCGGCACATTCAGCAGCCATAGCGAGAAGAACTAGGGCAAACCCTTTCTCTTGAGCGATGAGTGCACTGGGTTCTTTTACATAAATTTGCCAAAGCATGGGAGTGTCTTTCATGTCTTTATGTCCCATCCGAAGGATGAACATATAGTGTCTTGTTTTAGGACACAAGTGTTGAGACCGGCAGCTGATTTCACGAAATTTTACGCAACTGCGTAAGTCCACTTGCGCAATGTTTATGGCGCAACTTGCGCCATAAATGTAGTGCAAGTGGACTTACGCAGTTACGTAAAGTTTCGTGAAATTGGCCCCCGGACTCCAACCCTCACACCAGACATGATAGAGCTTGAGTCCAGGAGTTGATTTCACAAAGAGTTAAAGACTCTTATCTCGAGTTACATGTAGGACGAGTTATCCGTCCTAACTTAGGACTAGCCTTAAGTTTTTAATTTTTCCTAGGACTAGTCTTACGTTAGGACAAGTCCTAACTTTTTGTGAAATTGACCCCTGTGCGCTTGACCGACCGGCCATGAGATGCCATGTTTTATTACTTTGTTATTGCCTTTACTTTTAGGAGTGGTAACCAAACGTCTACCTTCCCTTTACCCCTGATTGTCAAGAGTTCCAGCCGGTTCTTGGCCTGCCCTGCCTGCGGCTTTCTCCTCACACCCACCTTGTATGGTTGTACTTGAAAAAAAAATCAACAGGATTCAAATTTTATTTCAATAAACTTTTTTTTCAAGTTCCTTTCTTGGAAACATAACTTCTACATACTTGACTAAAACTAACTCTGCATTTTCCTTGTTTTTTTTCTCTTTCCTCTTACAGCTTATATTTCTACATGGGCTTGGGGATACTGGGTAAGTACAGTTGAACATGATGTTTTGTTTTTACCATATCCTGCATTGCAAAGTGCAAGTGCGTCTGCAGCAAGCTTTTAACTCTGCCAAAATCTTCCATAAAAAAAAAGTTTCCATATAAAAAACCCCAGTCTTATTGGGTCTTTCAGACTATATAAACTTCTTTTTCTATTATTATTATTATTTACTTTGCCACCAATTCTTGGGCCTGAAACCGGGTTACCCCCTTCACAGTCTGTAAGGATGTAGGCATGGGTATCATCCACTAGGAGCCACCTACTCCTGGGGCTGAAACAGGGTTACCCTCTTCACAGTCTGTAAGGATGTAGGCTTGGGTATCATCCACTAGGAGCCACTTACTCCTAGGGCTGAAACAGGGTTACCCCCTTCACAGTCTGTAAGGATGTAGGCATGGGTATCATCCACTAGGAGCCACCTACTCCTGGGGCTGAAACAGGGTTACCCCCTTCACAGTCTGTAAGGATGTAGGCATGGGTATCATCCACTAGAAGCCACCTACTCCTGGGGCTCAAACAGGGTTACCCCCTTCACAGTCTGTAAGGATGTAGGCATGGGCATCATCCACTAGGAGCCACCTACTCCTGGGGCTGAAACCGGCATGGGTATCATCCACTAGGAGCCTGGCTGGTAGAGCGGAATGCACCACATTGTACCTTCTCATCTTTTTCGGAGCAATTATTGTTTTAAGTGCCTTATGTACTTAAGTGTCTTGACCAGTATTCAAACCCACAATCGGCCAAAACAACATGCCACAAATTACCTCAAATTACCTCCTTAAAACAGGAATGTTGTTATAAAAGGACAACAAAATAAAGAAACACTTGGCAGAAGTGAACTTTTAAAAGGACTCCAGAACTCTTCATAAGGAGTAACCTATTTATAAAATTGCTCTTTTTACAATGCTGTAACAAGAGCCGAATGTACAGAGCCATTGCTAAAAACCACCCACAGAAATAAAGATATGCAGTAGAGCCAACCACATTAAAAACTGTTTGTACACGTAACAGTATACAATTGTTGCATGCTGTGACGGGGTCCATGGCGTTTTGTACACGTGAGGGGGGAAATGGCACCCAAGCGAAGTCAAGGGTACCGTTTGCCACCGAGGGTGTACAAAACCCATGGACCCCAGTCACAGCGTGCAACAATTGTTTTGTTATACCCTGGTAACATGATTATTCCTCTTCTCGAAGTTCTGTTGTCATCTTCAAACATTATTAAGACGGAGCAATGTATAGTTTATTCATGGCTGAATGCTTAATAAGCGGACAAACTGTTCAAATAAGAAACAATTCTTCACCTGTTCCCTCGAACCCGCGTGTGTTTCGTACAGCGCTGGAAATCAACCAACGGTGGGAACGATCAAGGTGATGTACACCGGTGTTCATCACTTTTCATGTTACCCGGTGCGCTGTGCATTACGCGTAGCGCGCATCTTTAGCCATGATACATGTGTATTTGTTGCACGGCATGTGATTGGTTCTCGACCAATCAAACTTCACAATTTGTACAGAGGTATAACAATGACATTTGTTCACTGAGGGATAACAATATTTGCATAGAGTACAAGTAACAATTCATTAGGTATGGATTGCCAAAAAATTTCAGAATCTGGTTGCTGCGTGATCATCAATAGTAGTGAATTGCTTTTGAAAGTGTGTGCAGAAAGACTGCCAACAATTTGTAAGAATGTCTTTTGTGTTTTACTATGATGTGTGTCGCAAGAGCTGCCAACTCGCCCTGTTTCTTCAGATACATGTAGTTCCCTGAGAATTCTCTAAACTTTCCATGCTCTGATCAACAAATTTGAAAATCTCCCTAAATATGGAAACTTTGTCCCGACTACATGTATGTTGAAAGTAATTCTAAATATCTCCCTGACAAAAACGTAAACCGCGTGTAACTTTGTTGTTTTCACTGGAAACTAAAGGTCTGCTATAATTTATTTTCACCAAAACCAATAATTGAACATGTACTTTTTACAGCCTCTGTTTGACGATTCATTCTAAAAAAAATTTGTTCATTGGAAAGTCCGAGCGAATACACACTTGTATTGTGCAGCCAAAAATTGGTGAGAAACCGGAGATCTATTTATACAGAAATCTTATTAGGCAAATGTGACAGGTTGTTTGTCCGAGGTGACCCGTTTCTTTCTGGGGTGAAAATTACTTCTTTGCTTTTTCCATTAGCAAGAGAATACAATTTACATCTTTACAGATATTAAGGGCGGGAGGAAGAATTGTGTCGCCTGTCAACGTCAAGGCACTCAATTCTTTAAACAATAATTATTGATCACATTGTACAAGTGTTGAGGTGGGACGCATACAGGAATCAAGTTACAAGTGGTGACTCACACTCGCCATGAGACATCTCAGCAAAAGACTACATACAGTACAACTCGGACTCAATTATCATGACCTGGACCTGACACTGAATTGTGACTTGTGAGTTGCGTACTTTTCCCAGCATTAACTATGACACAGTTTGTATTGAGTACATTTTCAGCCTAAACTCATCCTGTTGATGACTCGATTTCCTAATGAGTCATAACATCAAAAGACTCATACTCCGACTTGGACTCGACTATCATAACTGGGACTTTACACTGAGGACTTGTGACTCGTGAGTTGCATACTTCCCAGGAATAAATTTGACAACATTTGTATTGTGTATATTTCAGACTCAAGTCTCACTTTTTAGTCACTCAAATTTCCTATAAGTCAAATTGAGAAAAGACTCTTGACTTAGACTCAACTATCATGACTTGTGACTCAAGTAATTTAAATTGAGTATAATTCAGACTAAAGTCACACTATTGGTGACTCGATTCCCAATGAGTCAAAAGACTCTTACTCTGACTTAGACTCGACTATCATGACCTTGACTTGTGACCCGTGAGTTGCATACTTTTCCCAGCAATAACTTTGCCAAACTTTAGATTGAGTATATTTCAGACTAAAGGCACACTATTGGTGACTCGATTCCCAATGAGTCAAAATATTCTTACTCTGACTTAGACTCGACTATCATGACCTTGACTTGTGACCCGTGAGTTGCATACTTTTCCCAGCAATAACTTTGCCAAAATTTACATTGAGTATATTTCAGACTCAAGTCACTCTATTGGTGACTCGATTCCCAATGAGTCAAAAGACTCTTACTCCGACATATTGTAGGTTCGACTTTCATGACCTAGACTTTACACTGAAGACATGTAATTCGTGAGTAGCATACTTTTTCCAAACTACACGTATAACTTTGATAAACTTTAAATTGAGTATATTTCAGACTCAAGTCACACTATTGGTGACTCGATTCCCAATGAGTCAAAAGACTCTTACTCTGACTTATTGTAGATTTGACTATGACCTACATTGTAGATTTACACTGAAGACATGTGATTCCTGAGTAGCGTACTTTTCCCAAACAATATTTTTGATAAACTTTGAATTTTGGAGTCTTTATTTTTGTCTTCATTGCAAGGAATAGCGTAGCGCAGCCCACCTTGTTGGACCGTTATGGCTCTCTTGTAACAGCGATTTGAATATAAATTCGCAATCAAAGCGGTACGACTTGCTCGTACTTGGTAAACTTAGTGTGGACAAGTCCTTGATGGTCTGCCGCGGTGAGACAGTCGAGTTGTGGCGGTGCTCTCGCGAGATCACTGCTCTCGCGCAAACTGCTGGTTGCCGACTTCTACTCGCCGTTAAATGGGACCGTAGTCGTGAGAGCAGTAGTCTCGCAGGCCAGCAGTCTCGCGAGAATACCGCGAGAATACCGGGGAGATTCGGAATAGAGTCTAAACACTATCACCGCGACAGACATTTAATGACTTGTCCACAAGTCTAGATGGTGGGCTGTAATGGTGACTATGATAAGGCCGATAAAAGGGTCATAACATCTTAACAAGGTGGGCTAGGAATATACGGTTACGATATCAATATGCACTGTAGCAAGTCCCTGTTTTCTACTATCACAGTTGAAAGATAGTTTTTTCTGTACCGTTGGATTAATTTTTCCATCTGTTGCCTAGCAAGCATGAAATTGGAGAAGGCAGAGAGTGTTTAGTTAGATTGGATTGAAGGAAAGTGCGTCTAGCGTAGCCATTTTTTTTTTTTTTTTTCCAATTTCAATTTTGTTCTTCCTCTTTTTATATTTATTTTTTATTCCCTTAATAAGATTTACAGTAAAATTGGTTACTGGCTGCTAGTGCGGCTGCTACTCAAACCTGGCAAGTGTGAGATGTATAAGATGTACACGTATGAGTCCGCTAGTGATCTTTAGGCCCTTTGCACATTTTATAAATAATTAATCTTATATTTTTTCCACTACTGGCGGGTGAATTATTTTGTGGTGGTTCAAATTTTATGTGTGTGGCTCAAGGGCAAATGAAGCATTTATGTATATTTAATATGCATAAAATTCATAATGCAGTTAAAGGCAGTGGACACTATTGGTAATTACTCAAAATAATTGTTAGCATAAAACCTTTCTTGGTGACGAGTAATGGGGAGAGATTGATGGTACAAAACATTGTGAGAAACGGCTCCCTCTGAAGTGCCATAGTTTTCGAGAAAGAAGTAATTTTCCACGGATTTGATTTCGAGACCTCATTAGAACTTGAGGTCTCGGAATCAACCATCTAAACGCACAGAACTTCGTGTGACATGGGTGTTTTTTCTTTCATTATTATCTCGCAAGTTCGATTGAGCTCAAATTTTCACAGGTTTGTTATTTTATGCATATGTTGAGATACACCAACTGTGAAGGCTAGTCTTTGACAATTACCAATAGTGTCCACTGTCTTTAATGTAAGGTTTACAGAGACTTTAAATATTCTTTCCACTTTCATGAGGACTTTTTTTCAAATTAGTTCATCATACATGTTACGTAATCACTTTTAAAATTTTAATCTGAGATAAGGATTCTTCTTCCTTCATGTATTCGCTCCGTATTTTCGGGTGAAATCTAAAAAAACGCGACCACCTTTTGAAATAAACATTCCAGATAATAACTTCCAGAAACCAAAGACACACTTTGCCTTTAAATGAAAGCAAATTTGTTTCTGCTTCAGCGCCTCTATGCAATTGGGTACTGAGGCTTGGTACAAATTTCTCTTCAATTTGTCACATTAATATTCTAAACAGCCGGTCAGGCCTGCATATTTCAACTGGTAGGTGTTTTTTGTTATCTTTGCGTCAATATTTGAAACGATTTTAATGGAAACTGAGGGGGCAAACTTCTTAGTTTCGTTCGCAAATGTCACAAAGAGGCGTGAATATTTTTCATTGGTGCAGTTATTTGTAATTTTGTTTTACACTGTTGAAAGCAGTGTCTGTACATGTACATGTGCATGTTGTGGGACATTTGCCCTTAAAGGTACACTTGCCTTGGATCGGGCGAAAATGTTTTATGAAAAGCGTTTGAAGCCGTTTATTATAAAATGCTTGATAGATGTTTTTAAAGTAGATTATCATACATAACGATCCACACAAATATGCCTCAAAATTGCATTGTTTTCCTTATAAATCATAAACTAACACAGCACGCCATTTTGTGAGTCAAGTTTTTGACTCCATAAAATGGTCGACCTGTGCACTCATTGAAAAGAGAAGGGGTTTTCCCGGTGTTCCTGGCTGGATTGGCAGCATATTGCGCCACAGCACCTTGTAAACCATTACATGGTGCTGTGTAAAAGGAGTAGGTCTCAAAATTCAAATCGTAGTCCCACATACCTTGAAGGAAATATTGTATGTTTAAAAAGCACTTTGAGACGCCCTTTGGGTGTGTAAAGCGCTATATAGAAACCGACTAATATTATTATTTTAATTTTATTATTTCGCAAAACCTCACGTAATCAAAAAAGCTTAATCTTTACTTTTTAATTGCAGTCATGGATGGGCCTCAGTGCTGGACGAATCCAGAAAAAACGCTGATCATGTGAAGATAATTTGTCCAACGGCGTAAGTATACATGACAGTAGCTGCTACTCTACCCTGGAAACTAATTATCGCTTTTGACAGAGTGATTGATCATTAGATGAAATCATTAAATGAAATTAATTTTTCCAACTCAGTGTTGCATGAATTCATGGTCACAAATGGCAGTTTATTGGTGCCTCTGGCCAGTATTTATTTCACGGCTTTAGGTATCCAGGAAAGTTTTGAATGTTAAACAAATATATATAGGATCTCAGTAAAAGTCCAGATTTCTGTGTGAAAACCACCTGGGTTACAGCAACTTAAACATTTATAAAAACATATTTAACCTTTGCAGCTTTATTACTAATATTGTTGAATGACAGTTTTTTAATACAGAGGGGTTGTATAAATATATATCTGTAAATAACTTGCTTTTACATGTATAAGACAAATATTTTGTGTAAATAACAAAGTTTCACCAGACCTGGAATTTCATGTTTGAACATGTTGAAAGGGCAGCGCCATTTTCATCTGACAATCTTTATGAGTCAAATGGAAACTTTGGAAGGGCATCAAGGCCAAGACCAGAGGCAACTGGAGATCATGAAAAAGTTATTGGTTATGAATGCAAACAGCACCCCTGGTGAAGTGAGGATTGTTGGGAGATTTCATCGTTTCATTTATGGGGTGTCATGGTCATCGAGGTGTGGGTTCGGGTCCCAGCAAAGACACTTGTGTCCTTGAGCAAGATGCTCTACTGTAATAACTTCTCTTCCCCCAGAGGTATAAATGGGTACCTATAAGAGTAGAGGTTGGTACGGTTTTCTGGGGTTGTATACTCCTCAGGGAGCTGAGAAAGATTAAATAAACGTTATTGGCCCAATGACCAGGGCGCTAATGTAAAGCGCATTGAAACGGTTATTGTAAAATCACTATAAAAGAACTATAGACCTTATGCGCATGTCGTCATGTCAGTAAGGAGCCCTCACCCAGAGGTCAAAAGGTTGTTCATTCGCCAATCCTGTGCGCCGTGCGTACAAACCTGTGCGTTTCGATTGTTTCGCCAAGTTTACCTCTAAGATGGCAGCTGGATGACGTCAATGCAAGGTCTATAATATTTGGTTTGCGGTTTTAAACGCTGTGTGTGTATCTACTTGCCAGGTAGAGTTTTAAGAAAACCGTCTTTCTTTATTCTACTACCGGGGAGTAGATTGTTCTGAAAAGAACTGTCCTCCTTTTTAACTATTACCCAGGCGAGTGGTATAGAAAATAGGCAGGGACTACTACTTGAGCTTATAGGATCCGCAGAGTCGGTTCTTAAATTGGTCTGAAATCAATATTATGATGTTTTTGATTTCACTCTTACAGACCTGTTATACCGGTGACGTTGAACATGATCGACATGCCTGCCTGGTTTGACATTGCAAGCTTGTCTTTCAACGAAAATCAAGATGAAGCTAAAATTAAAGAATCCAGTAAGATGTGTAAGTAGAACAATTAATTTCTGTGTTTATGTTGTTTAAAGCCATTGGACCCTTTCGGTTCAGAAAAAAAAAAAAAGTTCACATATTTACAAATAACTTACAGGGTTTACAGAAGGCAATGGTGAAAGACTTCTCTTGAAATATTATTCCATGAAATGCTTTACTTTTTGAGAAAACAGCAAAACAATATAAATTCTCGTTAACGAGAATTACGGATTTATTTTAAACACATGTCATGACACGGTGAAACGCGCGGAAACAAGGGTGGGATTTTCCGTTGTTTTCTCCCGACTCCGTTGACCGATTGAGCCTAATTTTTCACAGGTTTGTTATTTGATATAGAAGTTGTGGTACACAAAGTGTGGGCCTTGGACAATACTGTTTACCGAAAGTGTCCAATGGCTTTAAAGTCGGCAGTGGTATTTTGTCAAAAGGGCATGAAAAAAGATTCTGTTCCTAAAGTGTCCAATGGCTTTAAAGTCGGCAGTGGTATTTTGTCAAAAGGGCATGAAAAAAGATTCTGTTCGTAAAGTGTCCAATGGCTTTAAAAGGTCTGGATACTTTTTACACAATGTCCACAGAGTTACTTGCTGAGGGGATGTAGTTTTTAGAAATAAGTAAAACAATGTCACCAAAATTATTTTAGTCTCATTTTTAGCATGTAAAAAACGTACATGTAACATACCATAACATACCATAACTTATTATACCATAACTGGTTGATACATTTTTACATGCAAAACAATTTTTCGTCTCACTGAGACTCTGAAAAAGTATCCAAATCCTTTAACCAGGGTTCTGTTCAAAACGAGGCCCATTTAGGTATATTATGTACATGTATAGGGCGTATAATGGAACACAATGCTTATATGATAGTGTCCAAAGTTCTTATATATTTCTACCACTAGATCTACATGTACCACCAGCACCTATAAAACAACTAAGTTAACATCTGTCATTAGTTCAGTGTGAGTCAAACATTGTTCAATAAGAATCTCGTTAGGATTAAGAATTGGCATGTGGCGGTCGAGCGGTCAAGACCTCTGGAGCTCCGGTGTTTCTGATCAGTAGAGAGTGGATTCGAGTCCATGCCCTGACACTTGTGTTCTTGACCAAGACACTACGGCCCTATCCGAATTGACGGTTACGGCTACGACTGTTGCTAAATGTGTTGCTAAGGATGTTCTATACATGTAGTTCAACGCATGATGATGTGGAAGTGTACCAATGGCCGTAGCTGCATATGAAGATGCCAATTCAGACAGGGCCATAACCATTCACATGTAGAGTATCCTTCGGATGTGAGAAAAACATTTTAGTCCTGCTCCACGCAATCATCTGCTAGCGTCCTCTTTTGACACAAGTTTGGCAGGCTATGTTTAAACACCCTGAATTTATTGTGATTAATAAAACATTTAATCAGTGGACCCAGGAAGATACCATTCCACATTCCTGTCCATACCATTGAGCAACGCGATCTTCCTCGCGTTCGAGCGGTACTTGAAGGGTACTAGTCTATTCCTGACTTTCCTAAAATCTCGCATTCGCATTCCATTGTAACTCTTGACCTCTTTGAGCGTTGGGACGTGATCCATGGCCGGTATCCCGATTCCTCCTCCCATGATGTCTGCCCTTAGGTAAGCAAGGAACCAGTGAGTGTTATTGAAGTACTCTCTGTGGTTGTTGACGTCCATTGACATGTTGCGATTCCAGCCAGTGTCCTGGCTGCACATCTGTATGGCTTTCCCCAACTCCGTCAACGAGGTGTTCTGGACGTCGGCGTCGGGTGTATGCGTGATGATCCAATTCATGGTCTGCGTCAAGATGACAGAGTATTTGTTGTCGACATTCAGCAGAGGCTTCATGGTCTTCAAGAGCTTTGCGTGACCAACCAAGTCGGCAATGTTGGAGGTGAAGATCCTGTCGTAGTGTGGCATCGCCAGGGTGAGATGATGATTGGGAAAGTCCAAACAGTTTGCCAGTGACATGTAAATACTGAGTCTCCCCTGATCTATAACGCCGAGAACATTTTGGAGAAGCTGAGATACGTACCGATGATACCTCACCATCACAGACAAACCAGGGACGTCGGTAAACTCCTCAACCCTTAAACAGTCCCAGACCTTGAAGGCAAATGAATCGGTGCGGATGCAATACACGAACTTGAAATCTTTGGGTGAGTGTATGCCAGCAGCCCTTCGCGTTTTCCTCGACTCGTACGTCATCGATGGTCTCCCAGTCAGAGTAGGATTGTCAAAGAGAAGGCTTCCATGATGCGTGTCCTTAGCAACGAATAAGCCGTGATCGAACCACTTTTTCATGAATTTCATGTCTGCTGGAGACAAGCGACGTAAGTACTGGGGCAGGCCATCCTGGGCACCAATGTCCTTCTCAAAGATAAACGTCCTTTGTTGCCGGAGATTGATGCAGTCGTCTTTGCTCCGCTCACACTCCAGTGTCAGCCAACCCTCCCAGACCTCACGCATGTAGACCAAGTCAGCATCGTCAACTCTCACCACTCCATTAGTGGCTTCACAAATACTCTTGGTGTTTTCTTTAAGGAGCTCTTTCAGCGTTGCCCTGATCAAGTTATAGTCGCTCTCCGAGATGTGTACGGAGTACCAGATTGTCGCCAGAGAACCACATAGACCCTCCCTCTGCATGTATCGCACCATCATGAACAGGAACATTGCATTTCTTGCCATTACAAACGGGTCAAAGTCGTCCAGGGTCACGTGGACGTTTCCTTGGTAAGTCGCTGGTAAGGACCCAAGTGTGAGCATGGTGCTCCGCAGATCGCCACAACCCGCTGATAAGATGTTGTAATCTCTAGTTTGGTCTTGGTCTTCTGGTGCTCCTGTCTCGGACCATTCGTTCCGCGGTAGTTGCAGGAAGTCTAACGCAAATGTGTTGCCGATGTAAGCTGGTCCGTCTGCCGTCTTGAAGAGAGACTCTCCGAGCGAGGTGAACAAGGATGACATGATCAATGAGGCATCTTTGATGAAGTATTTGATGGGTTTGCATTGCTGCTTATGGTAGACCCAAGACTCTGTTTGACAGGTTTTACTGCAGTATGATGCGTTGTTACATCCACTACACTGTAAAGGAGGGAGAAAAATAAGAGATGTTGTTAACAATATTTAGGGTTGAACAAAGAAAAATTTACTAGTAGCCAGACTTGAACCTGTGACCTGGGTCACTAAATTTTGCTTAAGCAAAAAAATCCTTGCTTAGTAAAATCAGATTATCGGCCAAGACTCCACTCAATTGTTATGCTAGGTCATAGAGTTATGTATAAGAACTAGAGGGCGCACGGGTGATGCTTCGTGCACAAGGAGACACGCGCGTGCCATTCTGTACGCGTGTTGAATATGAAACACACGTTGGAGTTTGTGTTCATTAAACGCTACGCGATGCTGTTTTGTTCAACTTACAAAATGGCCGCACAAACACACGCTGTGGGATACCAGTTTTTTCATTTACAAAATGGCCGCCTGCCTGCATGCCGGGGCGAGTACATGTATATAGGCCAGTGCGCCCTCTAGTTCTTATATATAAGTCTATGTGCTAGGTAAACAACAGCTAAATACCTGTCACAAGCAATGTATACGACATGATATTTTGGCCAGTAACATGTGAAAAATAAGCAAGCTATTTTCATGCTCAAGCAATTGTTTTTTGCTTAAGCAGCTCTATGAAATTGGCCCCTGTGCCTAACCAACTGAGCTATCTACACTGTACATGTAGCCCTATCTTTGCAGTCACCCTATTCTTGTCAATATCATTGTTCTGGGATGCCGTTAAGAAGACAATTCACCCTCATCATTGAAAGTTTAAAATATATGAACTTTCACCTGTACCACTTGAATGGTCTAGTATACTTCCTTTCACTGCCTTTGGCCTCTCACCACTACTCCCATTGGTTCATAGCCACCAGTTGTTCTCAAATAGAAACTTTGATTGCTGGCTATAATTTTCCTGCTTTTTTTCTGGATCCTAATCCCTTAGTCCCTTTCCCCTCTTTTTTCCTATAAACGGATATATTGTTTGTACTTGTTTTATGCCTCTGAAGCCGGTTTGGACCGAAAGCTAAAAGGCCATCTACCCTACTCATTATATTATATAGCGCACGTATCTACCAAACAAGGTACTCAAGGCGCTGAGATATATACAAACTTTCAGAAAGATAGGTAATTGCAGTGATGAATTTTGAGACCCAATTATTTAGCACCTTATAAGGGTTTACAAGGTGCTACGGCGCATACAGCAGCCACAGCCAGGAACACCGGGGCGAACCCCTTCTCTTTTTTGAAAAGTGCACTGGGTTCTTTTACATGCGTTACACAACACATGGGACCAACATCTTTACGTCCCATCCGAAGGACGAAGCAATGGTTAAGTGTCTTGCTTAAGGACACAGGTGTCACGGCTGGGGATTCGAACCCACACTCTGCTGATCGCAAACACCAGAGTTTGAATTAGGTGCTCTTAACCGCTCGGCCACGACACTTCCATGTTAGATACATGTATAATGTAAACTTCTCAAAAAATGTTTATATGGCCCAAGCATGGGAGACATTCGAACTCTGGGTGGCATCAGACCTACCAGGTACTCGTAGAGTTCAATTTTTTTACGACGCTCTCAGCATGCTCACATTTTCAAGAACAATAGTTTTACCTGTTAAGTCTGCTGCCACCTAGAGTCCTCAAAATACATGTTCATGTATGCAAAAGAATATCAGTTTTATACATTGAATTTTGAATCTGAGAAGCGTTATCTCAGGTTGTGTATTCCTTTCAGGAATTATTCTTCCTAGTGCGTAGATATTTGCTCCTTTTTTTTTGGGGGGGGGGGGGCGATCTCAAAAACGTGACCACTGTTTGAAATGAAATGTTCACATGTTAGTTTTGTAGTATACATGTACTAAGTATAGGATTAACACTCGGATAGTTCCAAAAAGCAAAGGTATACTTTGCTTTTAAAGGCAGTGGTCACTATTAAGGTTATGGTTTTATGTAGTATTGTGGTAATTCTTGTGCAATTTTACATTTATATGTTGCTGTTCAATAGGATTGTAAATTTCATGTATTTTTATAAACTTGACGAATAAACCATTCAATTCAATTGGTAATTACTCAAAATAATTATTACCATAAAACCTTGGTAACGAGCAATGAGGAGAGGTTGATAGTATAAAACATTTCGAGAAAGAAGTAATTTTCCAACGAACTTGATTTGAGACCTCAAAATTAGATTAAATCAAGCATCTGAAAACACACAACTTCATGTGACAAAGGTGTTTTTCTTTCATAGTTATCTCACAACCTTGACGGCCAATTGAGTTCAAATTTTCACAGGTTTGTTATTTTATGCATATGTTGAGGTACACCAAGTGAGAAGACTGGTCTTTAACAGCTACCAATAGTGTCAAGTGTCTTTAAGAAATATATTGTTTTTTTAAATCAATTTATTTGATTTATACCTCTTGAACGTGGTCGCGTTTCTTGCATCTTTCACACTGTTTAGGGCCAAATACCAGGCACTCCACGCTACCATGTCTGACTTTGTCTTGTTGCAGGCAACGTTTGCTGCAGTATTCAGCCACTGGACACCCGGTACATTTCACACATTCGCTTGGCAATATTTTCTCACAGCGGAAGCAGTGTCCCTCAATCACATCCATGTTGAACTGAAAAAGGAACAACAAAATATCATGCTGGTGTAGTAATTATTAATAGCAATAAGTAGTTCTTTTGTAGCGCATTTCGCAATAACTTACAAATACATTGCAATGAGTTTTACATTACTGCCAGGCTGGTCATTGGGCCATATCGATCATTTTACAAATTTTTTCTTGGCTCCCTTTCTCGGAACCGTCTACCTACAATTACATGTATCTACATGTACATGTATCTACATCATGTATGTGGAGTTCACAAAAGATTTATGTAGTCTTAACGAGAGTTAGGACGAGTTACTCGTCCTTGTTAGGACTAGCCTTAAGTTTTTAATAACTAGTCTTAAGTTAGGACTGCATGTATCTTTGTGAAATCGACCCCAGGGGCCAATTTCATAGAGCTGCTTAAGCAAAAATGTTGCTTAAGCACGAAAATAGCTCGCTTATTTTACACATGTTACTGGCAAAAATTTCATGCAATATACATGAATTGCTTATGACTGGTATTTAGCTGTTGTTTACTTAGCATACCAAATGAGTGGAGTCTTGGCCGGTAATCTGATTTTACTAAGCAAGGATTTTTTTGCTTAAGCAGCTCTATGAAATTGGGCACTTTGTATGAAACGGCACTTCATAAGAAGTACATTGTATTATTATTATTAAGGTGAAGCATACCTTTCTTGTTGAAGATTATCTCTAGACTCTACACCTATCTGTGACGGTTGCTTTCTTCAAGACTGATTGTGCGAAATCAAGTTGAGTAAACACTAACTGTGAACTTGGGCATGCATTGATAAAATACACGGAAACCATCGTTTATTACCACACCCAGATGCAGTGTGTGCACCTCTGTATCAATAACACACTTTAGTGTTGTGTGTATTACATTACACATATTTCCATGTACCCAGGGGTTTATTGTTAAAGTTGTTTTTACCTTTTATAAGTGTACATAGTAGGTCATGCATAGCCTGATCTCGTCTGTATGGCACAAAAAAAAGTAGCTAAGCGAGGCAAAAGTTATGCTGACATGTACCAGAACAAGGCTACCAGTGGAAATGGCCATGTCTGTTCAGGCCCTTGTCTATTGTACCATCTGTGTGACTGGTATCTTGCATAATTATTTTGCTTTTCAGTTCAGTAAGCAATATTTGCTTTGCTTAGCAGCTCTACGAAATTTTGCCTTGAAGAAAAACATGTGTATAGTGACATGTATATGTAGTCGGGTGGGAAAAAACAGTGATTTAGAGTGGTTAGACTAGCCGAGACAGTCTGCTATTTGCTTTGACATCTTGCATAAATCTATTACACACTTTTATTATACGCGCCGACTGGCAGAAGCCAAAATTGTCGCTAACACTGCATTCAGCTAAATCTGGCAACTTTTATTGTACTTCTTGATAATTTGGCAGCAACACTTCTCATTTAGCTGCCTCAAAATTTTAGATTTTGTTTTTTGATGAGGTCATTATCGTAATTTTCTGATGAGGATCAAAGCTCCGCCAGAGACAATTTGTGTACATAGTGCACTGTGTACATTTCCTTTCAGCTTGTACTTGGTGTTTAAGTTGAGTCATTATGATGCTGTCTCTTTTCTCATGCATTCACCACAGCCTACATTTATAACCTGTTATGTACATAACCCCCAAACATGTGTATGCACATTGGCATGAAATCTGGATCTTCCAGAGTAGTATGTACAATGGCATTCAGGTGTCTGCATTTTAAAGCAAATTGTCTGATTTTTACCACTTCAATATTACATTGCAAGAATTCCGCCTACAGCAATTTTTCTTTTTTATATTTGTGTTCTGAACAAATTTTGACAGATATCTTATTATTTCATTATTGACTCTTTTATCTTTATATATGCCTAGGGGATATTATGCAATTCCAAAATAAGATCCTTGCACATCGAAATCTCGCCCTCAGAAATAAAATATTAATAAAAATAGTTTCCCAAGGTGCCTGAAGTTACCAAATTGTACGATACCTTTTAAAATAAAACTGTATACAGTAGCTTGAATCTATAATGGCGAGTCATGGTCAAGTGGATTAGACCTTTGGACTCAAGCTCTGGTGTTTCTGATCAGCAGAGTTTGGGTTTGAGTCTTAGGCCCAATTTCATAAAGCCTGTAAGCAAAAAAATGTGCTTAGCATGAAATTTCTTTGTTGATAAAAACAAGATTACCAACTCGGGACTCGAAAAAAGTACTGAGTATACAGTACTAATGGGTTAAAAAAACAAAATTAATATTCTTTATCCCCGATGCAAATTTAACATCTCTATATCGTTACGGTACCCGCTGCCAAAACATAGGATTCGTACTGCCTCTAGCTACCGGGCAACCTCGGTAGGAAAGTACTGAGTATACAGTGCTAACACACATCGGTGTATGGGTACAGGACTCGGGAAAGTACTGAGTATACAGTGCTAACACACATCGGTGTATGGGGAAAGTACTGAGTATACAGTGCTAACACACATCGGTGTATGGGTACAGGACTAGGGAAAGTACTGAGTATACAGTGCTAACACACATTGGTGTATGGGTACAGGACTCGGGAAAGTACTGAGTATACAGTGCTAACACACATTGGTGTATGGGTACAGGACTCGGGAAAGTACTGAGTATACAGTGCTGACACACATCGGTGTATGGGTACAGGACTAGGGAAAGTACTGAGTATACAGTGCTAACACACATTGGTGTATGGGTACAGGACTCGGGGAAAGTACTGAGTATACAGTGCTAACACACATCGGTGTATGGGTACAGGACTCGGGAAAGTACTGAGTATACAGTGCTAACACACATTGGTGTATGGGTACAGGACTCGGGGAAAGTACTGAGTATACAGTGCTAACACACATCGGTGTATGGGGAAAGTACTGAGTATACAGTGCTAACACACATTGGTGTATGGGTACAGGACTCGGGAAAGTACTGAGTATACAGTGCTAACACACATCGGTGTATGGGTACAGGACTCGGGAAAGTACTGAGTATACAGTGCTAACACACATTGGTGTATGGGTAAAAACAAAATTTATAAGATTACCAACCAAATTTTAATTTGTTGCATATTGCTTGTTACTGTATTCAGCTGTTGTTTGCTTATCATGAAAATCACGTGGGAATTTGGTTGGTAGTCTTGTATTTATCAAGGAAGAAATTTCATGCAAAGCAAATTTATTTGCTTACAGACTTGATGAAATTGGGCTCTGGTCTTTAAGCAAGACACTTTTAAAGCAATATTACTGCGTTTTTCAAATGGGATGTAAAGCCATTGGTCTTGTGTTTTGTGATGCACAGAACAGACTAGGGGTTCGGCCCTGGTTCCTGGTTTGATTGGCTGCACCAGCAGCACCTTGTAAACCATGGTGCTATGTTTAAAGAATTGAGTTTCATACTTCCAAAACCTAGATCCACAATAGCTTGACGGAATGTTGAAGCGCCTTGAGCGTCACTGAGTGGGGGGTATGAGCGTCACTGAGTGGGGGGTATGAGCGTCACTGAGTGGGGGGTATGAGCGTCACTGAGTGGGGGGTATGAGCGTCACTGAGTGGGGGGTATGAGCGTCACTGAGTGGGGGGTATGAGCGTCACTGAGTGGGGGGTATGAGCGTCACTGAGTGGGGGGTATGAGCGTCACTGAGTGGGGGGTATGAGCGTCACTGAGTGGGGGGTATGAGCATCACTGAGTGGGGGGTATGAGCGCCACTGAGTGGGGGGTATGAGCGTCACTGAGTGGGGGGTATGAGCGTCACTGAGTGGGGGGTATGAGCATCACTGAGTGGGGGGTATGAGCGTCACTGAGTGGGGGGTATGAGCGTCACTGAGTGGGGGGTATGAGCGTCACTGAGTGGGGGGTATGAGCATCACTGAGTGGGGGGTATGAGCGTCACTGAGTGGGGGGTATGAGCGTCACTGAGTGGGGGGTATGAGCGCTATTTAAGAAGTGTCATCTGTATGTACATACTCTCATTTTCTCAACATTTTGTTCTCTCTATTTTTTCCTCCTGCAGTAAATGAGTTAATCGACGAGGAAGAGAAACTTGGCATTCCAAGCAATCGCATCATGATCGGTGGATTCTCACAAGGGGGCGCTGTTGCACTGTACACCGCACTCACAAGAAATCGACAACTTGGCGGTCTTGTTGCACTCAGTACATGGCTGCCTTTACATACAACGTTTCCCCAGGTAAATTTTTTACCATGAAAACCTTTACATGTATGTCATGCCATCAATGTGCTTCTGATATCTAAGCTTTAAACACACTGGACACTATTGGTGATTGTCAAAGACCAGTCTTCTCACTTGCTGTATCTCAAAGTATGCATAAAATAACCAACCTGTAAAAATTTCAGTTCAATTGATCGTCAAAGTTGCGATATAACTATGAAAGAAAAAAACACCCTTGTCACACGATGTTGTGTGCTTTGCGATGCTTGATTTCGAGACCTCGAATTCTAAATCTGAGGTCTCGAAACCAAATTCGTTGAAAATTACTTCTTTCTCAAAAACTATGTCACTTAAGAGGGAGCCATTTCTCATAATGTTTTATACTATCAGCCTCTCCCCATTATTCGTTACCAAGTAAGGTTTAGATGCTAATAATTATTTTGAGTAATTACCAATAGTGTCCACTGCCTTTAAGCTATGGTAACTCAGGCCTTGCTTTTCACTTTTGAAGGGCCACAACGATTTCCCTCTGGTAAGAGGCACTCTTAAAAGAAAATGTCAATTTGTATGGAACTGTGCAAAGGGCACACAAGCAAAAGCACAGGGCACCCGGCAATTATGGTGGGTTATTTTGAGGTCTGGTAATTTGAGAAGTTTCCTGGATTTACTAACTTAGCCCAATGTTTGGACTGTGTCTTGACTATGCAGTTGAAGACAATACGTTGACATTTAAATGTACTTCACATAGAAAAACATAGACCACAAAATGTGCATTTTATTTACATCATCTCGCATCACTCTTGCACTCAACTTTCACCTCGACTCCTTTTCTAATTCCAAACTGAACCGGATGAATAAAATACAACTCACAGCCCTGACTGACTAATATGGAGACTGCCAGCAAAGGGGGGGGGGGGGGGGGGGGGGGGGGGGGAAACAAAGGTAGTCAACAAAAAGATTTGTCACAACTTAATGAGAGTAGACTTATATTGGGACATTATGTGACTTGTGACTTAACTTGACTAGCACAAGTTTGACTTGTGACTTGACTTGACTTGCGAAAATTTAACTCGTGACTTGGCTTGACTTGAGCAAAAATGACTTGTGACTTGACTTGACTTGAGCAAAAATGACTTGTGACTTGGCTTGACTTGATCAAAAATTACTTGTGACTTGACTTGACTTGACTTGACTTGAGCAAAGATGACTTGCGACTTGACTTGATGAGCAAAAATGACTTGCGACTTGACTTGATTGACTTGAGCAAAGATGACTTGCGACTTGACTTGACTTGATGAGCAAAAATGACTTGCAACTTGACTTGATTGACTTGAGCAAAGATGACTTGCGACTTGACTTGACTTAATGAGCAAAAATGACTTGCGACTTGACTTGATTGACTTGAGCAAAGATGACTTGCGACTTGACTTGACTTAATGAGCAAAAATGACTTGCGACTTGACTTGATTGACTTGAGCAAAGATGACTTGCGACTTGACTTGACTTGATGAGCAAAAATGACTTGCGACTTGACTTGATTGACTTGAGCAAAAATGACTTGCGACTTGACTTGACTTAATGAGCAAAAATGACTTGGTTCAGCACTGCGTCGGCCCGCTGTAATCTCAAACTACTTGAGACTTACCCAGTCAGTTTCCCTTGTGGTATACTACTTGATATTATGAACAATCTTTCTTGATTTATCTGTTACAGGCTTTTGTTGGTCCTAAGAGAGACTACCCAGTGTTACAATGTCACGGTGATTCCGATAACATGGTCAATCTACAGTTTGGAGCCATGACTAGCGCCCTCATTAAAGGTTTCTGTAATGATTACAGATTCAAGAAGTACGATGGTCTGGGACACAGCAGTAGCATTCAAGTGAGTAACAATAGGCCTGTTGGCACTCGAACGTCGGTCAAGTTTCATTTGCAGTGTTTTTCATTATTTCTGGATTGGTCATGGATTTCTTTTCCAGTGTTGTCTTCAAGTCTGAAAGGAACAATAAAGAATTGTTTTGTGCTAACAAAACAGTTGCTGACAGTGTAAGCACTTTATGTAATCCACCATAGACATAAACTGACAAACCTGTAGAAGTTTGAGATCGATCGGTCATCTGGGTCACGAGAGAAAAGTGAAAAACAGATTACAAATTTTGCATTGCATTGATGCCAAAATGAAAATGAATAAAACGCTCACTGAGCGATAAACTCCAAACGCAAGGTTAGATTATTTATTTCTCATCAAATGTGACATTTCAGACAGAAATATTTCAAAGGATGTTTTCAACTATCATAATAATTAGACCTGTAAGTTTTTATGAAAATCTGTGATCTTCGCGATTTTTGTTTCTTACCGATTTGGTAACATTCTTTTTAAGTTTGATTTAGTCAGGTCCATGTCAAGTGCCAAGCCCCGAACTAATGTGTCCAAAGTGAGACTCAAGTCCAAATCTCAGACTCAATTTCTCCAATTCTCAAATTGAGTCCGATTCTCAGACTTGAGTCAAATTCTCAAATTTGAGACCACTTCTCAAACTTGAAACCACTTCTTAGGGACTTGAGACCAATTCTCAGACTCGAGTCCAATTCTCAGATTCGAGTCCAATGCTCAGATTCAAATCCAATTCTCAGACACGAGTCCAACACTCAGGGTTACTGTGCTAACTGTGTGGGTGCACATGATATGGTACATTGATTTCCCTGGCATAGTGCGTCTATTATTCGAAACTACCATGGATATTATTGAATGGTCAGACAGTAGGAGGGTTGACTGTGTACTGAATGTAGATGCATTCACTGCATGATATCATATTGCAGGCTGGCACAGTGCTTCTATCATTCAAAACCACAGTGGATGATATTAAATGGTCGGACAGTAGGAGGGTTGACTGTGTACTGAGTGTAGGTGTACTCACCGCATGACATATTGCAGGTTGGCATAGTGCATCTATCATTCAAAACCACCATGGATGATATTAAATGGTTGGACAGTAGAAGGGTTGACTGTGTACTGAGTGTAGGTGTATTCGCCGCATGACATATTGCAGGTTGGCATAGTGCATCTATCATTCAAAACCACAGTGGATGATATTAAATGGTCGGACAGTAGGAGGGTTGACTGTGTACTGAGTGTCACGTAGGTGTATTCGCCGCATGACATATTGCAGGTTGGCATAGTGCATCTATCATTCAAAACCACCATGGATGATATTAAATGGTTGGACAGTAGGAGGGTTGACTGTGTACTGAGTGTAGGTGTACTCACTGCATGACATATTGCAGGTTGGCATAGTGCGTCTATCATTCAAAATCACAGTGGATGATATTGAACGCTCAGTCAGACAGTAGAATGGTTAAAGATGTTCCAATAACAAACCAGGGGCTTTTTTTATTATTATTCTTACAGGAATTGAACGATGTCAATGAATTTATTGCCAAAGCACTGCCTGGAAACTCCTCCAAGAATTAATGTCTCTCCACCAACGAGATAGACTGCAATCCTGGCAATACATGTACATAATCTGGAAGAAGCGCTCCTTCTGGGTCGAATAAGAGGCACTTTTTAATTAACTTATAATTAAGTTCAGGGTTAAATTGAGCCAGTTATAGTATTTTTTACTGATATTTACTTGTTTAAATTACTGTCCTAATCCTGAACTGGGCCCAATTTCATGTCTCTGCTTACTGTAAGCACAGAGTCAACGCTTACGGAAGCCGGGAGTTATGTGCTTACGGCAAGCGAGTCTCACGGGTTAGTGGTGATGTTTGTACTCCGCGTAACTAGGCATTCTACGCTTACGAGGCTAGCCCAGAAATTCGTCGCTTGCACGTAAGCGGGGAATCGTGATCGGAAGCGCAGAATTTGGCAGTAAGCAGAGCCATGAAATGTGGCCCTGGTCAGGAAGTAGCATGTGAAACTTTTCTGTCGATCAACCTGTTTGAATTAGGGTTGTGCCTTCTAGCCGTGAATGGGAGTTGTAATACAAAGGAAACCTTAATACAAAGGAAACCTTTTGTTCAAGAGCCATTCAGCCATGGTATATCAGAAGAATTTACTCCAAAGCATTAAGTGAATACTTTGCAGTAAAAGAATAGGTTTATTCATACGGAACTCAGAAGATACTTTTACTGAATGCTTCTGCTTGGAAGTTTATGCTTTTACTTTTTGCTAGTACTTGTCAGTAAATACTACTTTGTATTCATACGACCCATTGATCTTGCATTGATATTTTTGTTTTAATCTGACTTCAAGCTGCCTACAAGACCTTGTATGACTTTGGAAGTTGTTCAAGCTGTTCGTAATTCTACAGTTCAATCAACAAACAAAACAAAAGATTGGAGGGCTGTTTGCTCACAAATCTAGCTGACAATCACAAATCTAGCCGACAATCTCAAAAAGGCAAAATGTACCTTTGGTTTGTGGAATCGTTCGGTTGTTGTAGGCTAACCCCGTAAAAAATATATACAATAAGACTAATCTGTGAGAATATCTGTTAAAAGGTGGTATGTGTATTGAGATTTTGATGAACACTGGAACAGATGTCTACGCAGGAACACACAATCTGAGAAACATTTCTACGATTGACAAATGTTTTGTTTGGGGGGCCTTCACATTCTTTTTTCCTGCGTCTGTTATTGTACATGTTTGGATGGTTGGAATGGGAATTTCCTGTATAATTACTGAGGTTTTTTCTTGTTCACCTTTTTTTTTATACTGTTCTGTTTTTTTATAACTGCTAATCTTTGACTAATTGATATGTAACCGCTTTATTTTATTGTAGCTGTAATTTAAACTGAGATTTCTTAAAGTTTGGTTTGTTTATTTAGTTTGTTTAATATTAATTCTCCCATTGCATCATGAAATTAATCTGTGTAGAAAAATGACGGTCTTTAATTCGCATGAGTAAACAGTGAGGATTTTGCCATAGCACTCGGCATTAATGCTAAAAAATACCATTACTACTGGTCAACTTAATCTATGATTTTTTGAAATGTTTCATCACTTCAATCCTATAAAAATGTATATGTATGGTACAATAAAACTAACATGTGAAAATTTCATTTCAAAGCTTTCACGCTTGAAATTGCCAAAATCTTACTTTCACTTGGGGGAGGGCATGGACATCCATGGGGAAGGGTAATAATTTGAGGTGAGGGGGTATTTAGTATACTACTAAGCAGTCATCTGTGCATTATCATGCTTCTTTTATGTTATTTTGATAAATTAATATCTTATTGTGTATATAACTCGACCATGATCTGCTGAGAATATGGAAATAATGTCCCAAAAATTCTTCCCGCCATTCTACGGAAGATTCACAAGAGGGCGCTATCACAATCAAGAGAAAGATTTTGTCCAGTTCGCCGTCCGTATTTGGGGAGGTGGGCAGAATTTCTGCACTGACCGGTCCGCCTTGGCAGCCTATTAGCTGCGGAGGATTTGTTTGATATTTTCTGTATTGAATCATAATTTATACATTAGTCTTTGGTATGGTAATGGTGACGAGAGACGATAAGATTTATAATAAGTTTCTGTCAGACCAATGAGTCAACGAAGTATTGAACTTGGTGACATATTATTTTTCATGCAAAACATATGGCCCACGAACAGTGTTATTGTTCAAAACCTTTTGTTATTGCGATTAGCAAGTCATTATTGAACTCAAGTCAAACGAGCCCTTCATTACGAAAGGCCGAAAGAATAATACGTAACAACTTGAAAGTAAATCTTGAGTGATAATAAATAAATCTTGCGTTAAAAACTTCGGCTATAAAGAATTATTTTGTAATGAATTAAAAAAGTGTGTCGATGTGAACTTTTAAGACAATGATTGGACGTGTTTGTAAACATGAAAGAGCGTTGATATTTGTTTCTGTGTTAAAGACACTGGACACTTTTGGTAATTATTGTCAAAGACCAGTCTTCTCATTTGGTGTATCTCAACATTATGCACAAAACAAACCTGTGAAAATTTGAACTCAAATTGTTCGTCGAAATTGCGAGATAATTATAATTGAAGAAAAAAACACCCTTGCCACACGAAGTTTTGTGAGCTTGATTTCGGGACCTCTGAGGTCTCGAAATCAAATTCGTGGAAAATTACTTTTCTCGAAAACTACGTTACTTCAGAGGGAGTCGTTTCTCACAATGTTTTATACTATCAGCTCTCCATTGCTTGTTACCAAGTAAGTTTTTTGCTAAACATTATTTTGAGTAATTACCAATAGTGTCCACTGCCTTTAAGACTCGTTTTACAACCCTGGATGGCTCCCAACCGGTTTTGTTTTGCCTGCCAAAGATTGACTTCTATAAAGCTATAGCCAAAAGTGGAGTTGTTAGCGACCAATCTTTCGTAGACGAAAGATATCGTCATCAACGCCATGACACCGACCACACGTACCTACGTATGATACCAGTAAAACAAAAATACAGCTAGTTTTCATAATAGTGTGGACTTGATGCTTTGAACTTCATAGTAATGGTGCTTTTTACTGCTTTCTGTTTTAAATTAGTAGTCAATGAAGTTTATAAGGTTATTATAGTGCCCGCTAGGCGTGGCATCCGACCCACGCGAGCAGGCTCCCCCTAATCCCGATTCCTGCTGCGGCACCCTCCCCCCGCCCCCCCCTCCCCCCCTCCCCCTCCTTGAGGGGGAAAAGGCAGATCCCAACACGCTGTGTGCCACTGACTGAGGTAGCAACGTGTTCCTATATTTAGGGCCAGAAGGTAATCGAACCGGGTCCGATTGTACGGTGTCCCAGGGAAATCTGTCCGCAAGAGATTCTGTGCACCCGGCGCCCCGTATAGGTCGTGACGCAAAATTAAAGAGGGCGCTACAGGAGACTTTCAGTTTCGGTCGGGGATCGGGACTGAATCTCCCCCATCATCACTTGCGGGTCACGTAGGCCTACTGCGTACTTATACAGTACTTGATACCGTGGGGTCGAAGCATGGTTTTTCAAGGTTTTTGAACCTCGTACAAACGAGGTTTTTGAACCTCGTACAAACGAAGCCGTTGTACGAGGTTGAAATCGACCCCACGGTATCAATGTACCGTGCAGTAGGCTATAGCATCAGTTCGTGAATTCAGAGCGGGCCGCCGGTGGTCGCGTAAAGAGGCCAGCCAGTGGACAAGGCTAGTAATAGTATTGGACCACCAGGGTTAGCAACATCCAGCAAAAAAAAACCTCTGTCATTGAATGTAAAAAAAACCAACGTTTTAATCTACAATACAAGATACAAAATTAATTTCGAATGACATTATTATACCCCCTCTATATGTTTGGGACATCCCCCTCATGTAAGTTCTTTTTGTTAGGGGGTCATAATTATAAAAACCCTTTGAATAATCCTTTTTATTGCTATTTGTGGCAAGAAAACTAATTATACATAAAATTATGCATAAACGCAAAGCCACACCCTAACCCCGCCCTTTTCCCACCCTCCCTTGGTTTTTTTTTTGGGGGGGGGGTGGAGAATACGCAATCCGCGACATATACCAGCCTTGAAACAATCTTTTTATCGATTGAAAACTAGCTGCATTAAAGCACACTGGTACCCATCTCACATTGCTGGCTATACGAATTGAAAATGTTGTGAACCAGCGGAGACTTGGTGCACTGTTTTTGTATTGTTCGTTTTGTGCACAAAACACTCAGTCGCTCCAGTCGTGCACAATTCAGCGGCATGGCGTCCACAGGCAGCAAGAAAAGAGTTTGCTATTACTACGATGGTAAGTTCTTTCAGGGTTCCTTGAAACTATTGACAAACTTGGAATTTACTGTTAGATGAAGTAGATCAATTTTATTTTGAAAAGATGTCTTATTGAGGAGTATTTTTATCATTTTTCTTTTAGTGTCACTGTTTGAAATTGTTGACTAAAGCGCCGTAGTAGAATAGTATGGTTCCCTATTTTTTCGTATGCCGATATGCGCTGTTTGTTGTCTGGGAACAAGGTCAAATGTTTTGTTGTAAAACTGGCAAATGAAATTTAATGTGGACAACTTGATTTTAAGGTTGTCAATTCTAGAGAATATTTACGACGGTACCATCTGTTGATGTTTTGAGGTAAAATAATCCACTGCACTGAACTACGGGGATTGAATGAAGCTCAAAATTGTCACCCCATCATATCAGAATCATACACGACTGACTATTTAATTTTAATTTGAAGAACTTGGATTCCTTGGTTAGAGACATCCAAGGCCGCTAGAGGGCGCTGTTCGCACAGCGTCGTAAAAAAAACAATGGGAAAATGTGACCACTGAATCTGTTGTAGTGAAACAGACACACAGCATGGCGGGACGATATTGGATTTTTACGTGTAGTGGTTCATTTATAAATCCAGCTGGAACTATTTTCAAGATGGAGTTTGAACTGAAATAACAAAAGCTTCACAAGCCTAAAAAACGATAGAATTGATCTCTAAAAAGCGACCGTAAGTAGACATAGTGTAGCTGTTTTGCGTTGTCCCAATTGACATTTTTGGCGTTTGACATTTGACCCAACATTTGACCTTGTAAATTTGACCTTGACATTTAACTATCAATAATAAACTTTGACCAGCATGGTTGTAACCTCTGCTTTGACACATTCCACACAACAACTCATTACTTTTCTGTCATAACTAACATGTATGCACCATTAAATAAATGGCTATAATAATGTGCATGCATGGTCACACAATTTTGTGAAGGCTCATTTGAATGCTCTCTTGCAGATCTATCCAATGAAAGTATTTTGGGTTCAATCTAATGCTGTTTAATTTTTTCATGAAACTGCCTACCTTGGTGTTGGTTGGCAATTGGAAGCAAGGTCAAGGACATGACAATGAATCAATTTATTTTTGTGACATGCAAATAGCGATTATCTCAATGTTTTTTGAGTGCTTTTGTCATCTGCAGGAATATCCAGTGAATTGAATTAATTTTTAATTGTTAAATTAGGCCTAACTAAACTAGTCTTACTTCACTTCAGGTTTTTGATACATATAGTTTTGTCACATGGAAGTGGCCTTATTTCGGACCTTATTTGACTTGTGACTTGAGTTTCCTTGTTAAAATTAAACATGTGACTAACTCCATGGTTACATCATGATGCCACTTTTCATTTATTATTGTGAATTTTTTTTACAATAATTATTAGAGCATAAAATCGGTCCTACTAAAAGCTGACAACAAGCTGACAACGCCGACAACAAGTCCGGAGTACCGACAACACGCTGACAATAAGATTAAAATATCTCAAAAACAGCAAATAAACCAAAGACTTATTAGAACTATGTGTGCTTTATAATATAAACAGAAATGTAGTGGCAAAACCTCACGAAAAGTGTGAAATTTCAGCCAGAAAAAAAACGAACTTACACGGCGAGCAGTCAGACGCCATCTTGGCATAAAGAACCTGTCCATTATGATACATGAAAAAAGTTTTTGGGAAACCCTGTTGCATTTCAAGTAATTGTATTCTACATGCATGTGATCCTCTTTGTTTTGCAGGTGATGTAGGGAACTATTATTATGGGCAAGGCCACCCAATGAAACCTCATCGCATACGCATGACGCACAACCTCATCCTCAACTATGGACTCTACAGAAAAATGGAAATCTATGTAAGTTTTAAAACACAACTAAGTTCCTCTTGTGTCTTGCCTGCAAACTTAGTGTTAGCCAGGTGGGTGAGTGGGTGTCTTCTGGACACCCATGTTTTCATTTTGGGTGATACCCTGTTTTATCTAGGTGTTGTTTTCTTCTTTTCATAAAATATTCAAGATAAAACCATTGAACATGTTCCAGATTGCACTGTAGGTCTTTTAAAGCCGAGTGGAAAAGATTATGAGCACCTCAGTTTAACTGGGCATGCTTTGGGCGAACTTTGGGTTCAGAATGCCCTTCAGTTCTTCTCTTTTCAAAATCGTCGAGATAAAACCAGTTAAATGTCCCCGATCTTTTCAAACAAAGTGGAACTCGTTCGAGTAACTCGTCATATCTTAGGATTAATCTTACTGTTAACGTGCTACAGTGCAGGGCTGGGACTAGTCTTAAGTCTTAAGATTAATCCTAAGTTAGGAAGAGTTTGGTGATATCGACGGCTGACATCTTAAATGTTAAACTAAGTGTAACTCAGCTTTTCTAATTATTTCTGATATGCAGAGACCCCACAAGGCTGTGATGGAAGAAATGACCAAATACCATAGCGACGATTACATCAAGTTCCTACGGACGATTCGACCAGACAACATGTCTGAATATACCAAACAAATGCAGAGATGTAAGTATGTGTGTGAGGCTCCTTGCCTGAACCAGGCACTAGCTATAAGAGGGTAAAAGCGGTTGGGAAAACATGAAATGAAGTACATTCTGGACCTTAACAGCTTTCTTCGTAGAGTGGTCCGCTGGCCAGTTTAAAGGCAGTGGACACTATTGGTTATCACTCAAAATAATTAGTAGCGTAAAACCCTTTTGGTATCAAGTAATGGGGAGAGGTTGATAGTATAAAACATTGTGAGAAACAGCTCCCTATGAAGTAATGGAGTTTTCGAGAAAGAAGTAATTTTTCATGAATTTGATATCGAGACCTCAGAATTCGATTTTGAGGTCTCAAAATCAAGCATCTGAAAGCACACAACTTTGTGTGACAAGGTTGTTTTTTTCTGTCATTATTATCTGGCAACTTTGTGAATCTCCCATGTTGCTAACTTTACTTTACTCCGATGTTACTTCCTTGAGTTGTTCATTCATCAGTGATGTGATTTCTCCGTTTTTAACCGGAATTCCCCCCCCTAAAAAAAGGATCAAATTTATACAAAACTGAAGATAATTTAACCATATATATTAATGCCCCAGATTGCAGAGTAGGACTTGACAACCAAAGATAAATGTTATTATATAACACCCAAGCAGATCCTTGCCATTTGATTGGAGGATTGTCCGTCACGTGATAGCAAATAAAAGTACCATTGCACGCTGAGTCACTCGCCGTGCTTTTTCGTTCCATCCGAAAAGTACCATTGCACGCTGGCACGCTGCCAGCGTGCAATGGTACTTTTCGGATGGAACGAAAAAACTGAGTAAAAACATCACTGCGTGCGCGTGTCTTTGGTAACGCAGCAGGTGTTACTGCAAGAAGGCATAGTAAAATTACTAGCATTCGGCTTCTACAGTTGAAATTGTTTGTTTTGAAAGTTGTTTCTTTCAATCAAAATGACAAAGTTCTACTTGGATGTTATATAAAACAAATAATGAATGTTTTTCATTCGTGCAATGGTGCGAATATGTTCATTCGTTGAAAGCTGGAATGTTCCATTCAACTCGGCTCCGCCTCGTTGAATGGAACATTCCATCTTTCAACTCATGAACATATTCGCACCATTGCACTCATAAACATTCATTATGTGTATAATATTGGGCTTCATTCATGCTTGCAAGTTTGAGCTTGCATGCTTCGCGCTTATCACATCTCAGATTAATACACACCATTATGTGTATTTGATTACAGTCAACGTTGGTGAAGATTGCCCTGTATTTGATGGTCTCTATGAGTTTTGTCAGCTCTCTGGGGGTGGGTCCGTGGCCGGAGCAGTCAAACTCAACAAGCAACAGACAGACATCGCCATCAACTGGGCTGGGGGGCTCCATCACGCCAAGAAGTCTGAGGCTTCGGGATTCTGTTACGTTAATGACATTGTGCTAGCCATTTTGGAACTGTTGAAGTAAGTCACAACTGTTAGGGCCATAAGTATTGTTTGAAGCTTTGCATGGTGTGGAGAAATAGGAACAAACTATAAATAAATAGTAAACTGGCGGGTACAACCATGTGTTAATCCAACACTCACACAAATGAGATTTACACATGGTTGTATCCGCAAGTTTACTGTTTATTGATAGTTTCTTCCTATGTTAGGGCAATGTCACGCAAGGCATTTCACAGGCAACGAGCCCTAGGCAATCGCCAAGAAGAAAAGGCATTCACATTTCAATGTTCAGGTTTTATTCTTGGGGACTGGAATACATTGAAGAAAGACTTGTGTGCTACCAAAGTGTTTCTTTTGCATGCACTGCAGTTAGTTGCCTTAAAGTTACTCGTCAAAATTTGCTTGTGTGACAAGGCTCTTACACCACAGGGTAGGAACAAAAAGTGTCCCATTATTTTATTATTATTATTATTTATTTATTTGACCTCAACAGTACAAGTACAGAAAATACAACAAGCCATATTTAATTTTGTTTTTACCCATATACACCGATGTGTGTTAGCACTGTATATACTCTGAACTTACCCGAGTTCTGTGAAAAAACAACCACTGACATATGTAGCCTCCCGTATACTTGTGTATTTTCTTACAAAATTTGAGCCCTATGAAGTTATTGCAATATTCAGATGCATGTGTTAATGTTTCATCACTGTTGGGACAACATGAATGAATGACCTTAGTTGAGTTGTAAATCTCTTTTGAGTGGTGTTTTGAGTGGTTGACAACTTCGGTTCTTTTTAGACACGTAGAACCAACACTACTCAAAAGAGATTTCCGAATGGTGCTACTGCCAACCTCTCTTAACTATACTGCCACCATGCAAAGCTTCAAATCCTACTTACTAAACTTTTGGGGGGTTTTTTTTCCCTTTTTTTTTTTTGGTCAGATATCACCAACGTGTCCTGTACATTGATATTGACATCCATCACGGTGATGGTGTGGAAGAAGCGTTCTATACCACAGACAGAGTTATGACTGTATCATTCCACAAGTATGGTGAATACTTCCCTGGTACAGGGGACCTCAGGGTGAGTCAAGACTACTACGGCCATACATGCCATAAATGCTTCTCGGCAATTCCAAGCAAACATGGACATGACACAACAAAAATCAAGTTTTTGTCACAACTTTCTTCCCACTTTGAAGTTATAGCTAACATATGAAACCAATATATTTTTTAGTTGTTGACAAGGAATGAACCCAATTTTGCCAAATAAGAACTCAGCTTGGGCTCCATGTGGGCATGGCTCCATTGTCTGGAAAACTGTAATGCGACCGTAATGTGACTGACCATGGTTTTGCCATGTATACCTAAAAGTTCAAGTTGCTGACCATTTATAAGTATCCTGTTGGATACTCATGTATAAGAGTTGTGTGTTACATATAGTCACACTTTCGCAAGCTTTTTGATAGAGGAAATTTTTGAATTTTGTGACAAGTGTGTTTTTTACCATGTCCTTTTTGTGTAATGCGACTGACCGGTTTTTACAACGTTATAACATCCAGAGCACAAAGCCCACAACATTTTTAATATCATCAATTCAAAGCCTTGGGTGTCAAGTACAAATCAGTCTATAAACTCAGTGTAAATAATATCTCACATAGAACTTCTAGCACCAAGATCAAGAACTGACACTGAAAAGTGTAATGCAACTGACCATGGAATTGCCCTTCTTTTCAACGTGTCGTACAATCTCTGGTACGGTTTCTTTCAGATCATGTCAAAAGGAGAAATAGTCAAATTAGCTGGAATGATTTTGTTCATGTTGAGTGTATGGTTTCTTTTTGCCCCATAATAGGACATTGGTGCTGGGAAGGGTAAATACTACGCCGTAAACTTTCCCTTGAGAGATGGAATCGACGACGAGTCTTACGATCACATCTTCAAACCAGTAAGTCATCCTTTATATTAAATAAATAAGTGTAAGGCTAATCATCCTCAGTGGAAGCTGAAAACCTGAATTGCGAAGGACGCGTCTGCAGTGCCGGCCGCCAGTGGCAGCCAGCCCCATCGGCCCTCACATGACTATGGAGCCCGAGTTGCTGAATCCGTATACTGATATGTTGTTGATTTGTTTCAGATCATGTCTAAAGTAATGGAGATGTACCAGCCTAGTGCTGTTGTTCTACAATGCGGTGCAGACTCGCTCTCAGGGGACAGGCTGGGATGTTTCAACCTCACACTCAAAGGTAATATCAACACTAAATGGTTTCAAATCCCACTCCAGTTAATTTTTCTTTGTTTTTTACATCGACTCCAAAGTAATTTTTTGTTTTCTTCAGGTCACGTTAAAGGAACGTTACATAATTGGTTTTTGCTAACAAAACAGTTGCTGCAGTCTAAGCACTTTATGTAATCCACCATATACATAAACTGACAAACCTGTAGAAGTTTGAGATCAATCAGCCATCTGGGTCACAAGACAATAGTGAAAAACCGATTACAAATTTTGCATTGCATCGATGCCAAAATAAAAATGAATAAAACGCTCACTGAGCGATAAACTCCAAACGCAAATTAGATTATTTATTTCTCATCAAATATGACATTTCAGACAGAAATATTTCAAGGGATGTGTTCAACTGTCATCATCTTTAAACCGTGTAAGTTTCATGTAAATCTGTGATCGTTACGATTTTTGTTTCTTACCAATTCTGTAACGTTCCTTTAAGTGTGTTGAACTCATGAAACAGTACAACCTGCACAGTCAACATAGGGCTAGATGGCTCAGTTGCTAGAGTTGGTTCAAATCCAACTCAACAAAGTTATTTTTTCTTTGTTCTTTTTTCAATAAGACTGCCTTTGAAATAAACACCATTTATTTCTTCTTCAGGTCACGCTAAGTGTGTTGAATTCATGAAACAATACAATCTGCCATTGCTTCTTCTGGGCGGGGGTGGCTACACAATCCGCAACGTTGCTCGCTGTTGGACCTATGAGACAGCCACTGCCCTAGGGGTCGAAATTGCAAATGGTGAGTAAAAACAAGAGTAGTAGAAATAGGCCTGGGCGACTAGTGAAGTTAACTATTCAACTAATCACACCTCAAATAGTAGTCGCGACTATTCTTGAAGTAGTCGTGACTATTTGTCGTAGTAATATAATAATTTGGGGGGCTAATCGTCCTTACTCGCAGCTAAGAGCTGAATTGCGAAGGACGCGGCTACAACGTGTTCGAGAAGCAGGCATGCAAGGGCGCATTCAGCTGCCAGCCACATCAACCCATTATGACCACGAAGCACAGCCAAGATCGAAAGTGTTTGATTTTTTCCTGAGGGAGGAAAACCGGATAGTCTGGAAAACCCTCGTGGCACAGCAGAGAACCAACGCACAACTCAACTCACATATGGCCCAGACCGGGAATCGAACCAGGATCACCTTGGTGAGAGGTGAGCGCTTTACGCACAAGCCAACCGTGCCACCCTCTAGTAATCGCTAGAAGCTAAATTAACCAAGTAGTTGATAAATGGTAGTCGCGGCTTGACTCATGATTTATAAGTCGCGACTACGACACTTGTCGCACTAGTCGCCCAGCCGTTGATTTCACCAAACTCTTCCCAACTTAGGAATTATCGTAGGACTTAGGTCGAGTTGAGTTCCCTATTCAATAATAATGATGATACGTTTATTCCATACTCTTGTTGAAAAAATTGTGAGAATTAAACAGTACATAGAAATGTAACAAAATCTAAACAATATAATCTTAAAGCAAATAATAAATAAATAACTAGGAATTAACTATATACAAGAGAGGAGCGAGAGCATGAGGCTGTTAGAGTAAGGGTCCAATCTTTGTTACATTTAGTTTTAATTGTCAACTGTAATTGTTGTGTATGTATACAGAGCTCCCGTATAACGACTACTTTGAGTATTTCGGACCAGATTTCAAACTTCATATCAGCCCATCAAACATGACCAACCAGAACACTGGGGACTACCTCGACAAAATCAAGTAAGTTTTGGTTTTTTTTGTTATCATTTCTTTGGCTACTTTTCCATAATCCCTAAACACGGTAGATCCTTTTTGAATCAAAGATCTAGGCCTTATTTTATAGAGCATGCAGAATATATTGCCTTACAAAGAGGGACTTTTGGGACACTTGGTGGCAGCAGACTTACCAGGTTAATCCATTGTTCTCTGTAATGTGCGCATGCTCAGAACTCTGTAAACAATGGAAATTTACCTGGTAAGTCTGCTGCCACCTAGCGCTCCAAAGTCTCCCATTGTCTGGTAAGGAAATAGTAGCAAGTTGATGGTAGCTTGGTTGGTAATCATCATAATAATAATAATAATAATAATAATATCAAAGTCTTATTTAGCGCACGTATCTACCAAACAAGGTACTCAAGGCGCTGAGTATATACAAACTTTCAGAAAGATAGGTTATTGCAGTGATGAATTTTGAGACCCAATTAGTTAGCACCTTATAAGGGTTTACAAGGTGCTACGGCGCAACAACAGATAAATTGTGCACACTTGCAATACGATACTGTTAAGTATATATTCTGATTCTTCACATCATAGTTATGTGTGGAAATATATGTTGTTGAATTGTATTGAATTGAATTTAATTGTATAGAATTGAATTGAATTGCAGCCTGTATGATGCGGTTCACTAATGTGTCTTGATCTTTCTATTTATAGACCGGTCCATTAAGCTCCGCCCCATTGCGTATTGACCAGTCACAACTCATTGCTCCACCCCCAAAAAGTCTGACAATATAAAGTCTGACATGCGTGTGCGTATGCTGGACGCGCCTGGCAGAGTTGTGGAGAATGGCATTGGAGAGGCTCACGCGTTCTTGCTCGTACATGTGCCGTGGGCGGAGCCTAATGGATTGGTCTATTGGCCTTAATAGCATATATTCTGATTGTAAAGATCATCATTATATATGTTTTAAGAGATATGTGAAATTGAAATATATGTTATTGAATTGAATTGCACTGAATTGAATTGAAATGAAATGAATTAATCAGGTTTGCATTTCCTCGTTTTGATTCTCTTTCCTGTTCTCTTCCCATTGTTTGTTTTTATTTTGTTGTACTGTTAAAATTGCCTAATTTATATTTATATTTCTACCTATATTTATACTTGTTAGAAACATTTTAGTTTACCCGTTTTAGTTATGTGTGTAAAGCACTGTATATTCTGTCTTTTCTAATGGTTTAGTTGTTAGTCTTTGATAGGACCCATGGGAACTAGTATCTTGTGTATTTTCTAATGGTTAAATCATTACTTTTTCTTTGATAAGACCCATGGGAAACCAGTAGTTACCACTGACTGGGCCACCGAGTTGAAACAAAAAATACATGTATACACAAAGAAATAAATAATTATAAAGATAGAATGTTATTATGAGTAGAATTAAGTAACATCATGATAGGCCTAGAGTTAAGCAGATGCCATGGTCTTTATTGCTCGAGTCTTGTCCTTGGTGCCTCTTCAGAAATTGCCCTTGGACATAAAGATTTTCCAATTGGAGTTGCCCTTTTCTAAATAAACAAATGGGACCTCTCTCAAAGCTGAAATTCCATGCCTGACATATTTCTAAACCTCATTCCCAAAACAGAACAAGGTTGTATGAGAACATGCGTATGATCCCACACGCCCCCGGCGTTCAGATCCAGCCCATGATGGAGGACGCTCTCCACGACGACAGCGATAACGACGAGGACGACCAGCCCGATAAGCGCGTGTCCATCATGTCACGGGATAAACGCATCGCTTGCGACGAGGAGTTCTCCGATAGTGAAGACGAAGGAGAAGGCGGACGTCGAGACATCAGGACCCATCGACGTAAGAAGGCTCGCCCTGAGCAAGACATGCAAGCTAAGGACGCCGCTGAAAAAAGTAAGACCACGTCATAATTCATCTTCAATCAAACTGTTTTTGGGTTTGAACAAAGAGAGATTGATTGGAGAGGGGCTTGAACCAATAACCTCTAACTTAGCGTACCGGCGCTCTACCAACTGAGCTAGCCCTATGTTGGCGGTTCCCCTATTAGTTAATTATTCTGGGGGGTGCCAGTCACAAGCCCTATAATCATTAACTGCTGTTTTTCTTTGCTCAAACCCAAAACTCTTTAAAACTTACTAGTAGGTTTCCCTTGTGGTTTACAGGCATGTGAGACTTCTTGTTTTCAGCTGATTTCCTTTTGGGGTTTTGATTTTCCTCTTTTTTTCTTCACTTTCTGTGTACAAAAGTATGGAATATTCTCTATTTCTCTTTTTTTCTGTCCCAGTTTTCTCTTTTTTTCTCTTTTTCATGGAAAGTAACTCACATGCATGGGTATATTACTTTTAAAAAAACTGGGTATATTACTTCAAAAAAACTGGAAGCCATAGTACATGTTCAATTCCATAGAGCTGCTTATGTTGCTTTTAACGACTTTCTGCTTAGCAAAAATTAGCAGGAGACCAGTCACGGATGGTACATTGGGAAATGGTATTTTGGCTGGGAAACTAATATGTGTGTGTGTAGCAGTTGTCGCGTAGCTGACATTGTCAGTTCTGTTTCTGCCGTTTTTACTATTCTTCCAGTCAGCTCTGTCCATTCCTTTTTTGACAGAAGTCTTAGGTAGTCCAACCCAGTGTTGTGCTGTGGTAAACTTATAAAATTGTGGTGAACAAATAAACAAACAAGTATTATTTATATTTTAAATGGCAGTGGATACTACTGGTAATTACTCAAAATAATTATGAGCATAAAACCTTACTTGGTAACGAGTAATGGGGAGAGGTTGGTAGTATAAAACATTGTGAGTAACGGCTCCCTCCGAAGTGGAGTGATTTTGAGAATTCAGATTTAGAATTTGAGGTCTCGAAATCAAGCATCTGAAAGCACACAACTTCGTGTGACAAGGGTGTTTTTCTTTCATTAATATCTCGCAACTTCGTCGACAGATTGAGCGCAAATTTTCACAGGTTTGTTATTTTATGCATATGTTGAGATACAGCAAGTGAGAAGACTGGACTTTGACAATTACCAATAGTGTCCAGTGTCTTTAAATGTGACATCCAATTTGCTTGAATTCTTGATGTTGATTCGTGATGGGTTTACTTGATTTGAAAAGGTGCAGAGGCTCGTAAAGAGAGAGATGAAGCAGCCAGTAAAGAGAAGGCAGCTAGTACTGCTGCAGAGGCAGAACCTATGGAGACTGCCAACACTGATGCAGCTGCTAAAGGGTAGGTTTATATAGTTAGACTGGTCCCTGAGGATAAAGACAGGCACTGGGCCCAATTTCATGGCTCTGCTAACCGTCAAATTCTGTTCTTATGATCACCATTCACTGCTTACGTGCAAGCACAGAATTTCTGTTCTAGCTGTGTGAGGACAGAATGCCTAGTAACGTGGAGTAGCACAAGCCACAATTCCATGCTAACCCTTGAAATACACTTGATGTAAGCGGGGAATTCCCCGCTTCCGTAAGCGCCGATTCTTTGCTTACTTTTAAAAGCAGAGCCATGTAATTGGGCACTGGTCTTAAAGGCCCAATGATTTCATTGGATACATTGATTTCATTGTGCTGTGACGTAAGCTTTCCATCCATGCTATGATAGGTCCGAGGTGTTGTAGTTTGTCAGCTTGCACTATTGATCGTCTACATGCAGCGTATTTTGCATTTTTAATGATGTGTACATCGTTCACTTAGTGATATGTGTACACAGTGTGTGAATTTACTGTGAATTTCGATGTGAAATTAATGCAAGGTCAAAGGTACATCTGACCATCTGGTCAGGATGGTATCTGGCGTTAATCTCGAGCCTCGAAGTGTGACGTCATTCGCTCTGGCAAATGTATAGAATACACAGAACCAGTGGCATACCCAATTGTTCCAGTTCAACTTTGGTTACAATTTGCAGGGTTATTTAATTCAACAGTGTGACATTTTGATGCATTTTAATTTCAACTGTGTTACATTTTGAAGCATTTTAGCAGGGTTTTAATTTTAGCAGGGTTTTAATTTCAACTGTGTTACATTTTGAAACAATTAATTAGCAGGGTGGCTAGAAAACAAATGTAATGTTTTTGTATTTTCTCCACCTAAATACAACAGGGGTGAGGCTGAGAAACCGGTGCCCGACGCCCAGAAGTCCACAGAGAGTAAAGAAGACAAACCCGCTCCCGCTGCCAAACCAGATCTGGCTGCCCCTAAGGAAGATGCCCCCAGTGCGCCCGTTGCCCAAGCTGTTGTACTGCCCACAGCTCCTGCCCCATCAACAGAAGAAAAGATGGAGCATTGAGATAGAGGGAAACTGAAGACGTTGTCTTCAGGGTCCAAGTTCATAAAGCCGTAAAGCAGAAAATATTGCTTGGCAAATTTATTTGCTGTGCTAAAATTGAGCGGGGCACCAGTTGTAACAATGTAAACTTTATGGGACTGCGGATGGTAACCAGTTTCTGTTGAGCGAGATTTTCCTATGCTTAGCAAGTTTTTATGCTTACAGGCTTTGTGAAGTTGTCCCCGGGATGTAATTTTTAGTTTATATGGGATATGGATTGCCTCTGAGAAGGTCACTTTGATAGTAGAAGGTTCTTGACTACCGTCTCTTGAAAACAACCTGGGGTGGGGGTGGGGGGGGGGGGCGCTAGGTGCGGACTACAATAGTTGTCCACCTCTCCCACATGATTACACTGTCAATTTTTTTAGGTTTCTACCCGATTTCAGGATTTTCTCAAAATCTCCTTGGGCTTTTAAATATTTTTGAAAGAAGCATTTAGCAGTCACCAAAGGGAGCCAGAAATAGACCACATTGTGTCCAAACCCTGTAGCTTTGTATGTCTGTATTGTAAACCTTGTAAAATCTGGGGAGTTCCCTATCTACAATAAAAAGAACCTAGGCTTGCAAGCCTTTTTTAAAGGAATTTTTACATCAGTCAAATGTCCTCCGCAAACTGTGTTATGATTTGCTCGTTATCGGTTTAACACAACAGTTTAAAGACCTAGAGTGAATTCCTACACCAAATTATACACAGTATTAATTCTTTTGTATCTGTTCTTTGAACCTGTTTATTTTGTATGGAATTGTGGAGGACTTTCTCCTTAAGAGTGTGGTTTGGGGGGGGGGGTCCTGGGTCTGGCAGTGTTAACATTTCTTTTGGAGATGTACTATATTTACTATTTATGAACATGTACATGCATTTTTATGTTTTTTTCTTTTTCCGTGGATAGAAATGCAGTCGGTTGTTTATTGTTATGTAGCATTGAAAGGATTTGGGTACTTTTTGTAGTGCACAAAAACACAATTTCCACAGATTTACTTTAAACTTACATTGAAGATAATGATGGTAGAAAGCTTCCCTTTAAAAATATAACTTGCTAGGGTGCTGTAGTTTTTGAGAAATGAGTAAAACAAGTCCCAAAAATAATTTTTGTCTCGGTGAGACAAATACTATTTTCGCATGTAAAAATGTATTAACGAGTTACGGTAGAATACAATAACTGGTAAATACATGTACCTTTTACATGCTAAAACTGACACAAAAACTAATTTTGTGACATTAAATCTGTAGACATTGTGTTTTTTGTTACAAAAAGTACCCAGACCCTTTAAGTTGAGGATTGTCTTCTTCTTTTTTCCCACTAAATTTAGAACAGACAAGTGTAGATTTATCCAATAACTTTAGGTTATTTTTTTGTAACTTGTCACTCAACCGTTAGGGTCTAATTCTTGAATACTGTGTATAACATCTGACGTCACACTTCGAGGCTCGTGAATAACGCCAGAGACCTGCCTCGTTTTTTGTCTGGTTAAGCCTGGGTCATACCTCATGCGAATGCTTCGTACAAAATTTCGTACAAAGTTTCTTGCGTCACAAAAGAAAGAAAAAAAAGGGCAAACCGATTATTGCGTCACCAAATATCGCATTCGCAGGAAGTATTAACCCTGCCTTAAACAACGATTTAATCTAAATCTCTCTTATGTTTTGTTTACTTGGATTTGTAGTTATGATGAATGCGTAAAATGGACGCTACAGTTACGTGTCATGTCTCTGCAGATTTCCAAATCTGCACTATAATCATGGGTACACATAACAGAAACTGGGTAACTGGGTAACAAATTAAAGGAACACGTTGCCTTGGATCGGTCGAGTTGGTCTTTGAAATGCGTTTGTAACCGTTTGTTATAAAATGCATATGGTTAGAAAGATTTTTAAAAAGTAGAATACAATGATCCACACACATTTGCCTCGAAATTACATGGTTTTCCTTTGACTTCGCGAACTAACACGGTTGGGCATTTATGGAAGTCAAAATTTGACTCCCATAAATGCCCAACCGTGTTTTTAGCTGAGGTAAAAGGAAAACCACGCAGTTTCGAGTGATACTTGTATGGATCATTATATTCTACTTTTAAAATTTCTTTCTAATCATTATGCATTCTATAACAAACGGTTACAAACGCTTTTCAAAGACTAACTCGACTGATCCAAGGCAACGTGTTCATTTAATCAATATTTACGTGAACTGTATTGCTTTATTCACTGTTTAACGGTATCTGTGGATAAATGGCGCTGTTCTTAAAAGAGCGTCACATGAACTGGATACAGAGTAGAATTAAGATGTTCAACATTTTCATTTTTTTTCTATTAATAAATTTCTGTTCAACCATGAATGTTTCACAGGGGTAGCTAAATAATAAAAACTTTTTTTAAACTACACAAACTTTTTAGAGATTGTCTTGTGGTCATTTGCGGACTGGTGTTTGAGTCATGTATTTTGTGGTGATAGTCATTTGGGAGGCTAATCATCTGTAGGGAGTCGAGGGCTTCAGAGCAGCAAACTCAAGTTCTGGTGGTTAATATGTAAGTCATCCGATCGTGTGTGGGTTCGAGTCCCGATCACGACACTTGTAATGTAGTCTTTAGCAAGATGCTTTACAATAATTGCTATCATGGGTACCTGAGAGGGTAGAGGTCTACATTGTGTTTGAAAAAGCACTAGGGCAGCATGTGGTTGCGTAATAATAATAAATAATAATAAGACTTGTAATGCGCACTTACACCCTGCTTGGTGTTCAAGGCGCACTAAAAACCAGAAAACAAACAAAAGAAAAACAGACACAACAAAAATTAGTCCTTGGAAAACCTGTAACATAAGTTTTGAGAAGAGATTTGAATGTTGTGGTACAAAGCCAAGTTCTATTAATAAGATTAAGTGGTAGAGAGTTCCAGATGCGTGGCGCAGCTGAAGAAAAAGACCTGTCACCCCATGAGTGTCGAGACTTGGGTTCAATGAGAAGAAGCATGGAACTTGATCGAAGATTCCTTGATGGAGTGTAAACTTGAAGCAGTTCAGAAATATAGTGGGGAGCCTTGCCATTATTGTGCTTTGTGGACAATGGCATCAGCTTGAAGATGATTTGTGTACTCCCCAGGGAGCTGAATTGAGACATTTTTGCCTCTTCCTGATGGAAAAAGTAGCCGTTATGTGCTGCTTCACGCATGTAAAGACATCGTGCTGTTTGATCTACATGTACTTATCTAGTAATGAGGATACTGTTCCGAAAAGCTCCTGAACTCTATAGGCGCTGTGACCTGTGACATCACATGTTTACAAAAGAAACACAGAGCCCTGACTTCCCGTAGGCACGATTTTACAGAGCCTAATGGAAGAAATCATGAAATCTTATATTTTAAGGAGATTGCACTGTCTAATTCTTATCAACTTTTGATATGATGAAAGGGAACACATCTCACAACTTGTCCAGTTTTTACTTTCATAACTTTGGATTTGTGTGGAAATTATTACACAAAATTGTAAACTTTCCCATATGACCCGTGCAGTATCTTGCCTGCCAGAATAACCAAAGACTGTAGGCCTACAAGGTCACACATATTGTACACAAATTTCACATGGTCTGTAACTAAAGGGTTTGGCATAAAGTGGCATGTCAATATTTCAACATACATTTACCTCCTAACATTTCAGATCAGAGTTTTAGACTCTTTTGTTAGCAGGAACTCTCATTACACGCCTGTGAAGTAATAGCTAGCAATGTTCTACACCATGATCTAACAAATGCCACTAATTCGAGGAAACGACTTTCGCCTTCAAATGAACGGAAGACACATCTAGCTGCTATCTGTGTCCTAGACTAAAACAATCTAACTGACCAGCCTTGTCCATGAGTACTACAATCCTACAGGAAGTAGGTGGCATCCGGTCATTCGGTCTTGACATCACTAATAAACTCTCCAAGGATGATGGCCACTCAGTGTAATTGGGCGCCTGGCCTCTACTGTAATGTGCACAGCAATGGTCCACCGTGGTCCAGTGGTTAGACTGCAGGACTTGCAATCGCAGGGTTGTGGGTTCGAATCCCACCAAGCTAACTGTGGTCCAGTGGTTAGACTGCAGGACTTGCAATCGCAAGGTTGTGGGTTTGAATCCTACCACGCTGCTCACTGATTTCACAATGACTAGAATACGTTTTGTCGTCTTGTCTCACAATTTCTTGATTGGTGAACATAATGATAAAAGTTGAAGCATTGTTTTGAGTTGAGGGCGGTGCTGTTGTCATCCCATTGTGAGGGTTTGCAGAGTTCCCTTGACGGGAAGATCATCTAAACAAACAAAGTCTCACAATGTCACAAGAGGGCTCTGTATTTGACACGAAGCTGAAACGCAAGTTTGGGGCGTTGCCCTAGGTCATTGACCATATATGGAAGTATCAACAGGGTTTCTTTTGTAAGTTATTTCTTGCATAGGGATGAGGTGATTTTGTATGAGGAAGCGTTGGAATGTCTATCTGGGGTTCAGATCCATCCGTCTCCCATTTTGGCATTGTCTGCTGCGTATTTAAACAAAACATTCACACGAAGAACACCAGATGAACATTCAATTGTTTTTAATTGTTTGTTTTTTACATTATTAGGTCTCAACCATTTAAAAAGAAATAAAATACATCAAATTCTACTTGAAAAAAAAAGCCTTTTACAAATGTTGCAGTGAACAGTGTCAATTATTATTATTAATTTGTATACAAAGCATTACAGCAATAAACATTTATCATGTACATTTAAAATGGCAACAGTTTAAGCAGCTTAGGAAAGACATTTAAAAAAATCAATAACACAAAACAATAAATTCTTTGAAAGATGAGCTTCAAGGTCAAATTCAAATTTGTGATACAGTCTTTCCCTACAGATAGAGTCCCTACAAAGGGTGGGAAACAAAACTACAAACCTTAAACTAAAACATTGTGAAAATGTCATTAAATTTGATAACCTTTTCAGAGTCAAATTCAGCTCTGATTGCATATCCACAAAAAGCAGGAATGAAATAAAATAAAAATACAAAAATGTACAGAACATATATTTAAAAAGTGACGTCTCTGGATAATTTAGGGCGAGGGTGTGACATACCCTTTTTAAACCATTCTAACGTGAGGCTATGGAGTCTATACTGTATTGTATTCTTTAAACTGATCGCTCTTTAGTGATGAAAGTAGTTTATTTGTTGAGACTGTGGAAAATAAAATGAATTTTGAACCTTGAACCTTATTTCCTACTTTCATAAGGACTCTCTATCAATTGGAAAATAAGTGGACCATAAAACTGAAATCGACTTTCGAGCCCCCTTTAAAGACACTGGACACTATTGGTGATTGTCAAAGACCAGTCTTCTCATTTGGTGTATCTCAACATTATGCATAAAATAACAAACCTGTGAAAATTTGAGCTCAATTGGTCGTCGAAGTTGTGAGATAATAAATGAATAAAAAAAACACCCTTGTCACACGAAGTTGTGTGCTTCCAGATGCTTGATTTCGAGACCTCAAAATCTAATTCTGAGGTCTCTAAATCAAATTCGTGGAAAATTACTTCTTTCTCGAAAACTACATCACTTCAGAGGGAGCCGTTTCTCCCAATGTTTTATACCGTCAATCTCTCCCCATTACTCGTTACCAAGAAAGGTTTTATGCTAATAATTATTTTGAGTAATTACCAATAGTGTCCACTGCCTTTAAGACCAAACACACATCACTACTTTCAATGAATACGAATACCATCCTATACATCCGCTATGAAATGTCCTTAATTTTCAAGAAAAAAAGAAAATAAAAAAAACATCTTGTCAGTATGTATAGTACTGAGCTTTAAAGAGTGCTCATTAAAGTGGCTGTGTAAAGTCGATTGGCTGTGTACAAGTCATGCCTGCAGGAAGTCCAGGCTCTTTGGCTCTTTTGTAGAAATGTCATGCCACAATATAACATGGACACCAGATGGATGAATGCCTGAACACTCAAATACCCACATTCTAGATGGACACACAGATTTTTGGAAACAAAGTATCTTTTTGTCACTTTTTGTCTCGTGAGAATGATCTCATGTTTCGACTTGAGATTTGTCTTGTAATTTGTTCCGTCTGCTTTCTAAATACCCACAACCTTTACAACCAGTGTACCACATCACATCTTCAACATTTTACAACAGATATTGGGTGCGTTCGATTAGCTTCCCTGTGTCGACACTGCGGTGCTCATTCCAGTGAGCCCCTGACAAGAGCTTATCGCACGATCACTCACCCTCTGGTGGTGACGTCATGCACCTCGATCCAGCCTCAAGTGACCCGTTCCACAAGCAGGGCACTTGGGGATGACCGAGGTGAGCCCCTGGAATAACGTCGAAGCTATTTGAATATACCGGGGGAAGATCGGGTTCAACCAGGGGAAGCTAATCAAACGCACCCATTATCAGGGCCCAATTTCATAGCACTGCTAAACAGGCAATTTTGTGCTTACTGTTCGATTTCCATTTCATAGTGCCAACCATAAGCACATGAAAAGGAATGCTACTGTCCAGTGCGTACTGTATGAAAATGAATGATGTAACAATAAAAATCAACGGTTAACACGCAAGATGGACTCCTAATTATCAGGGCCCAATTTCAAAGCACTGCTAAACAGACGATTTTGTGCTTACTGTTTGATTTCCATTTCATAGCGCTGCTAACCATAAGCAAAAGAAAAGGAATGCTACCGCGTCCAAAGCTTAGTGAAAAGGAATCATGTAACAATGCAAATCAACGCTTAACGCCCAAGATGGACTCCTAATTTTCTTGCTAATCTGTAAAATGCGCTTATGCTGATGCAAATTGTTCTGCAGCCGATTTCACGAAACGCTAGGATGAATCCTAACTCGAGTTAGGATGAGTAACCCGTCCTAACTTAGGATGGGTTCAGTGCGTCCTACGTATTTGAATACGGAACTGAACCCGTCCTAAGTCCTAAGATTAATCCTAAGTTAGGAAGAGTTTGGTGAAATCGACGGCTGCTACAGTTAGCACGAAAATTTGCTGCTTACCGTTAAGCAGCTGTATGACAGTGGGCCCTAGTTCAATTTTGTTTTAAACCTTTGATTTATCTAGACTTTAATTTCCAAATACATGTAGTTACAGTATAAAAATTGACACAGTAGCTCTGAGTAATGTTGATATACCATTAAAAAGTTTAAAATATTCCTTGCAAAATAACGTTCTCAGCTGCATTAAATATGTTGCATGCTTGTCAAGAACTTTTTATATCTGGTGTGAAATCCTACTTTAAAATCCGTATGATGCTTGTATCATTATACCGTACAGAGCTTGAACTGTACACAAGGCCAGTGATTTTGGGCCAGTAAACTCATGATCGGACAAGACCGACCGTCTTTTTTTTTTAATGAATAATATTACCTGTCCGATGTATTGACTTTGGGCCTGGAACATATCATTCAATTCTATCAGTATCAAAGTTGCTCAACTTTAGGACTAAGATAAAAACCTTCCCTCAGTGCTGGGTCAAATCAAGTATGTTAAACTTTGTCAAAAGTTGTTTCTCACTTTGATTCTCGGGTCTTGTAAAATCAATTCTGATCTTGTAAAAATGTTACCAGCCCTGTGTTGTGGAACTTAACCCCAAATAAGCCCTGGTATATAATGTCGAATTTAAGTCGAAGGGTTAAGCCATTTGCTAGTTAGATGCCTCCATGATGTAAACAATGACTTGCTTATAGTCACAATTTACTTCTTGAATTTGAATCTTAAGCACTCCCAGCTTATGCTTAAAGAAAGTGGACACTATTGGTAAGTGTCAAAGACCAGTCTTCTCACTTGGTGTATCTCAACATATGCATTGAATAACAAACCTGTGAAAATTTGAGCTCAATTGGTCATCGAAGTGGCGAGATAACTTTGAAAGTGAAAACACCCTCGTCCCACAAAGTTGTGTGCTTTCAGATGCTTGCTTTCGAGACCTCAAATTCTAAATCTGAGGTCTCGAAATGAAATTCGTGGAAAATTACTTCTGTTCTGTGCTTAGCAAGTTTGTGTGCTTGTTGGGCCCGTGGGGTTGCTATACAAACATGACAACAATTGCCAAAACCACTACTGTCTTTGGTTGTGGGAATCCTACTTTCTGTGTTCACTTGCAACTAATCATAATGAAGTCATGGTACCAAACACTATTCAACATCAACTTTACAAATGGCTTTGTGTAAATGTAACTGGACTAGGACTTGAAGAAACAAATTGAAACACATTTTTGGCACTTCTTAAATAAAAAGAGAATAGAAAATATGAAATCGTTGTGTCATTTATATCTACATAATACATCCAGTGTTTAAAAACTGAGTAAAAATAATGTTCACATCATATTTTTAAGCTACAATATATATTTGTTTAATGTTAAACTCCGTCTTGATTATCGTCAAACTGAATACATTTTTTTTTTCCTGTCAAATAACAATTATTTCTAGATTAAACTCTGGATTTTATTGCAACTTGATTCAGGGTGACCTTTTAAAAATCCAACTCACAAAAAAATGAATACACAGTGGAAAGACCAAGGTTTTTTTTTATCAGAGTGCGGATGATCATTCAATTTGAATTCAAATAAAGGTAAATAGTCATAAGTTTATCGCGAATACCAAAATATCAAGAGAGGGCGCTGTTGAACCCACACAAAGGTACAGGTGTTGCGTGCGCAGTAGTAGAAACTGCATAGAAACCGTATATTCCTTCCCACAATTTCTGAATCGCGATAAACCTCATGGAAAGAAAATTTAGAACCCATACTCAAAATAGAAAAAAAGAATGTGAACCATGTGAACCATGTGAACAAATGCCATCAAAGTCACAACTAAATAAGAACAATGAAAAAAGATTCTGTTTTTTCAAGGTTTGTGTGCACATTCATAACAGGCTTGCTTTGATTGAGACAATTGTAAAAAGGTTTTGGGGGTAGGTCTGCAGATACTATTTCCTCAACTTTGACAGTATTTCCCAACTGGAATCATTCTCTGGGGCAATTGGTACTGAACTTTATCACCAGAAAGCTTTCAGAATGCGGATATGATCAACTGTTATAATTACCGATGTAATATTTAGTCTGCATAGCCTTCACACTGCCAGGGTGAGAGTCCGTGCTGACAAAAAAAGTCTGAACCTTGGGTCAAGATTTTAGGAGACTTGTTGAAATAAAGAAATTCCACCTTTAAGAAAGCCACAAAGTTTGCAACTCAAACTAGCTTTTGGGAACAGTATACTTAATGCTAGAAAAGTAGATCGAACGGCAGGATTTTTAATAGCTATTTTTTTTTTTATCAGGGGAGAAACAAATATGTCTAAATTGAGACTGCTGTCTGAATTCAAATAAAGGTAAATAGTCATAAGGTTTATCGCGAATACCAAAATATCAAGAGAGGACGCTGTTGAACCCACACAAAGGTATAGGCGTTGTTTGCGCAAGTCGTAGAAACTGCATAGAAACCGCCCCATATTCCTTCCCACAATGCATTGCGTTTCTGAATCGCGATAAACCTTATGGAAAGTACCCATACTCAAAATAGAAAGAAAAACAAAAATTAACTACAACTCAGCATGCATGAGTGACAAACAACATTTGTTTTTTTGTGATAGCAAATATGTTGAAATGCTACTCCTTTAAAAAATTGTTTGTAGAGTACAAATATTTTGTAACGAGTTTTGGTGATGACTCTGAAAAATAATGGCAATAGAAACTGCAAGGTAAAAAGTTCAGAAGCTTTGGATAGTATAATGCAAGTACTACGTTTATTGAAAAAATAACCACTTTTTATCCCCGAAAACTTTGATATAAGAAGCATTATCGCGATAATGCTTCTCAAATGGTGTATTCCTATAAGGATTATTCTTCCTGTAGGGATATATTCGCTATCTCAGAAATGCGACCACCTTTTGGAATGTTTTCACAGGTTAGTTTTATTGTATACAACTACATTTCTATAGAATGGAAACTATCATACTGTTCTAAAAAGTCATATACTGCCTTTATTCGTTATCTTTGCTCATACTCTTTCCCCATGTTTGCAAAGAATATCAAAGCCTGTGTTCGAAGCCTGTGTATCAAAGCCTGTGTTTGCAAAGAATATCAAAGCCTGTGTTCGAAGCCTGTGTATCAAAGCCTGTGTTTGCAAAGAATATCAAAGCCTGTGTTCGAAGCCTGTGTATCAAAGCCTGTGTTTGCAAAGAATATCAAAGCCTGTGTTCGATACGACTTTTCCAAGCTCCTTGTTAGAAACTTCAAGAGCCTTGATGTGTGGTATTGGGCAGACACTTTTCATCGTTTTGTTTTTTTGTTTTGGCAAGAGAAAACCTACAAATAAAACACCACCATTTTTTTTTTTTTTTTTAAATGAATCACCCGATAATCATTGCGTCACAACAAAATTAACAGAACAATAATTCCTGACAAATTTATAAAAAAAATGACTTTGACGTAACTTCTTAACTTGAAATGAAATTACATCGTTACAAAAGGTGACTTTCACTTTATATACAAATAGTTGAATATCCTCACCCCCAAAATCAACATATTTCATCGTTTAATAATTTAAATTTGTGTACAGTTATGCATGCATTACAAACAGTTTGGTTTCAAAGACTGAATTGGTAGAATAGATAATTTTGTTACAAAAATCATGCAGTAGTACTTTATGCCTTGGTTACTAAACTACCCGACCCCAATATTAAAATGAGAAACAAAATATGTCTGGTCTTAAAAGAAAAATTCTAGTTTAGTAAAATGTATGTGCTTTAAAGACACTGGACACTATTGGTAATTGTCAAAGACCAGTCTTCTCACTTGCTGTATCTCAACATATGCATAAAATACCAAACCTGTGAAATTTGAGCTCAATCGGTCATCGAATTTGCGAGATAATAATGAAAGAAAAAACACCCTTGCCACAGGGTTTTAGATCGTTGATTTCGAGACCTCAAAGTCTAAATCTGAGATCTCGAAATCAAATTAGTGGAAAATTACTTCTTTCTTGAAAACTATGGCACTTCAGAGGGAGCAGTTTCTCACAAAGTTTTATACCATCAATCTCTCCCCATTACTCGTCACCAACATGACCAAGAAAGGTTTTATGCTAATATTAATGATTTTGAGTAATTACCAATAGTGTCCACTGCCTTTAAGAGTTGTGTTCTAATGGGGATTGTTCTTGTAATACAAGCCCCTTTCGGGGTGTATTTTGGCGACTCCGAACAGAAACATAATTTTAACTTCAGTCATCGATTACGCATTAAAGAAAGAGGCTATAGAAAAAAACATCCTTTTTATCTAACAACTCACACCTGTTATCTCCATGTAATTCCTTTTCAAAAACAATGGACTTAATTGGGTCATGCACAAACCAGTAGGGCTGCTGACTGCAAAGCTGGTAAAAGCCAATCTCTCTCAAAAAAAACCCCATAATTGGTTTAACGTCTATGATTATGAATTGCACTTTAAGTCAATAAATTGTGGTTCAATAGCTAGATGACAACACTTATTCTAGTCATTGTGAAATCAGTGGTTAGCTTGGTAGGATTCAAACCCATTTTATAACCTTGTGATTGCAAGTCCTGCATTCTAACCACGGTAGTTAGGTTCGCCAAAACACATCCCCATTACTAGACATACCATACTCCATTGCTGTACAATATCAAATCCCTCTGCAATGCTTTCTTTATATGCATAGCCCCCAAAACACTTTGGCCGTGAAAACATCGTCTGAAAACCCTGTCTGGAATTTTTCTTTTTACATCGACACATATTTATATAAAATCTAAGTACCAATGCACGATACATTGTTACGCACCAGTGACCTCAATGATAAAGGACCGGTTCACAAGCCATGATACTCTAGCTCTACATTTTTTATGCAAGTGAATAAACATCTGCATCACGTACAGTGAGTTCATTGTGCTGTTCATGTCATGTACATACACATTTGTTTTTTAATTGTCATAAATTAGCAGAGAAATATAAGAAAACTTTCCATAAAATAACACCACCTTGCTCAATATGACAGCATACTCAAATGTGATACCATTATGGCGATAAAAAGCTTAAAATATGGTACAGAAATTAAATTTACCATAAAAATTTACTGTTTTATGCAATAATCCAACCCTTTAATGAATGATTAATCAAATAAAAAAACCAGATGTAGCAAGCACTGTACATTACAACACACTGCAGCTTGGTAAATATTAAAGATTCAATTTCGATATTGATCATGTTTTACAAGCTGACAGAACAATGGCATTGCGAAGGTTGTCATTATTTTTTGTAAGAATCCAGATTCTAACTTACTTTTATTGATTGAATTCAACTGGTATATGAGAGACTTCAGATTTTAGAGCAGTGTCACATATCTGCAACCTCTAAACCTCTTTGGTTATAGACGATGTGACCTTTGTTTACATTCATATCGCCCTCTGTTGACAAAATACTACATACGTCATGTTTCGCCGGGCACTGAGTTGCGTAGTCAAAGTAAGATTGCGTACACTTTCTAGCTGGCTGCCAAAACACAAAGGTTTTGCCCGGCGGTATGCGCGCGAATCATGTAATGGTTTTCGTGTGACGTCAGAGGTCACATCGTCTATATTTTCAAGTTTGTTCGCTTTGATAACCCAAATTTAATTCAATGTTAATGTGAGTGTGTTCCAAATGCTTGAATTGATAACCATGCAGTTGGTGATAGATGCATGCTGTCATCTAATTGACGCCAACTGTTTGTTACATATTGCGTTGAAAGTTTTGGTAGAGTTCGCAAGCCAATAGTGAGATACTGTACATCTGTCAGTGTCTGTGCTTAGTGTCTTTTTTGTGCTTACACTGTACAGGCTTGATGAGTTACAAATTGCATTAAAAGTTTTGGTAGAGTCCGTAAGCCAATAGTGAGATACTGTACATCTGTGCTTAGTGTCTTTTTTGTGCTTACACTTTACAGGCTGGATGAGATACACTTCTAATAAGCTTAAGGTCATATAGCATGTACAGTGTACTTCCAATACAGTTGGTAAAGCAAGTGTTTATGTTGGCCACATGCTTTAAAGGTGCAACATTTTATAAAGCTGTTTTAAGCATAAAAGTCTTATTTGAGGCACAATAATAGGGAGGCTACTACCAGTTGCAACAATGTGAATGATATGGCATTTTGGCTGGTACGCCGTTTTCGCTAAGCAGTGTGTTGTGTGTGCGCTGAGCATCTTTACAAAAGCGGCCCAGGGTTCAATTTCCTTAGAGTACAAATTATCGCTTACCAACTTGATCAACTCAAATCTCATGTAAGCAAATCAAAATGGATGGGCCAGTCACCATTATGTACACGACATGGAATTTCAAGCTGGCGACCCATTGCTTTTGTAAGCAGAATGTTTCGGTGAGAAGGAAATTGTTCGCACCTAAACCGGCTTTTAACAAAGTGGGCCCTGTTGCCGATTAGATTACACAGAAAATTGTCATGTGAAGCTGTGGTACATTTTTTTTGTTTAATACATTTTTATACATTGGTACTGTGTATACTTTAGAAGTTTGTCAGAATACACTGATCGAAATGTCGAGCCAGAAACCGGCTCTTCTCAGAACCACCACTACTCACAAAAAGAGATTTCTTAGTATGGTGTCAACACAAAACTTATTTAGAGTTGAAACCAACGGTTCTTTTCAGAACCACCCCAACTCATTAGAGATAGTCATTACATGGTGTTACCGCAAGCCTTTCCATATTGTATTTCCACCATGCAAAGTTTCAAATCCTACCAAACTTATTTACTTAAGAATAGACCCCTCACAGTGGCTACCATCGTTGAGGTCCAACAGTGGAACTGTGCATGTGTGTGTGTGGTGAGCGCAAGTTCTTTAGGTCTTCTGACGGGGTTTAGGAATTTTGGCCAACCCAGATCAGACTGGACAACGGCCTTCAAACCAACATGATGATGACGTCATAGCAGAGCCAATAAGAACAACGGACTCAATCTCTCAACCAATATTGTGGCTTCCCTCGAACGGGACGTAAATACACTTTTTGTGATTTCATAGACCCAGTTTAAAAATCACTCGTCATTGTCAGTGCGCAACAGTTTAAAAAGATTCACATTCACTTTAAAAAAACTTTTATATCTGATATTCATCCAGCCCCCCACAACAACATCACAAATAAAAGAAGCTACCTCGAGTGGAAATGATCAGATGATGTTCGATGGTTCCCTGTACTGGTCGCCGGTGTTGACGAAGAACTCTTCTAGTTTCCATTGGAGTGTTTCAAATGTTGGTCTGTCTAGCGGGGTGGATTTCCAGCACTCTAGCATGATCTCGTAGAGCTCCGGGGGGCAACCTGGCGGACTCGGCATGCGGTAGCCACTCTCCACCATGTCAAGTACTTGCTTGTTCGTGTAGCCTGTCAGATAAACCAATACGTCGGCATGTTAATACTAACTTAAGTTAGGAACACTTTGCCTTGGATCGGTCAAGTTGGTCTTTTGAAAAGCATTTGTAACCGTTTGTTATAAAATGCATATGGTTAGAAATAATGACAAATAGGTCAGTCTTTGCACTTGACCTAGTCAAATTTAAAACTTTTTAAGAACCTTCTTACATGTCTTAAGAAACTTTTAAGGCTGCCTTAACAAAACTTGCAACCAAAAATAAATGAATGAAAAGCGGATGAAAAACAGCTTGACCCACTCACACATTTAATGTTATTTTTAACACGCAGCGTAATTTGGTTCTTTACGAGCTGTTAGGTAAAATCATGACACGCTTCATCGATTTTTTGTTATAACCTCAAATAACTGATACGAACCCTTTTTGATACTTCTTAAAGCCTAATATTTGGATAGTTCAATTTAAAGGGTCTATGTGGACGTTGTGTTTTGTGTTACAAAAAGTACCCAAATCCTTTAAGACTTTTGAAGATTCCACACAAAACCCTAATTTTACCTGCGTAAGGTATCCTTCCATACGTGACAATTTCCGTTAGTAGAATTCCAAAGGACCAGACGTCTGATTTGATGGTGAATGCGAGGTAGTTGGCTGCCTCTGGCGCCGTCCACTTAATGGGAAACTTGGCACCTACTCTCGACTCATAAATGTCATCCTGAAGTTAAAACAACAAAACATTGCATGAGAACCACACATTGTATTTTGTATGACACTGCTCTAGAATTGGAACGGTCGTGGGTTCGAATCCAAAATAAATTAATATGGTTGTGATTTTTTCAAAAGAACTCAGGAAGGTACTGAGTGTACAGTGCTAACACACATCGGTGTAAATGAGTAAAACCAAAATGAACACACTTAATTATTGTATAGCGCAACAGCATTTTAAACTTGTTTACAACATTCTTGTGTTTTTCAATTTAGCCTACAGGTTCATTTTCATACAATTATGTTCCATTTTTGGCTTTAAGTCCGAAATTCTGAGCTGGGTACATTCCCACAAGACAGGAGAGATTAATTTTCTCTTTGTTCCTCTCCACACAGTTTCCATGTTGAAACGGTGCTGTCATTAAGATTCTGGTCACTTCCCATTGTGACTCTGGTCTTGTCAAGCTACAAGCCCTGCTGATCTTGTGACCCCCTCCCCCCCCCTGAAAAAACCCCCAAAAAAACATGGAATTTCCCATGCAGGGACAATAAAGTTTTATTGTATTGTATTGTAAATAAAAATAAAACGTACAAAAATAAAAAAAAGTCAGGGCTGGGGCTCTTTGACACTCACTTTAATAATTCTAGCGAGTCCAAAGTCAGCGACTTTGCAGATGTTACTCTCTCCTACTAGGACGTTCCTGGCGGCTAGATCCCTGTGGATGTAACTCTGCTTCTCCAGGTAGGCCATGCCAGCCGCTACCTGAGCTGCCATGTCGATCAGCTCTGGTAATTTCATCAACCGACCCTTAGCTGTAGTGGAGAGTGAGATGCATTGGGTTTAATACTTTCAGTTAAAAAAGGACGGACTTTACAAGGGGTGAGAGTCATTGCTGATGAAAAAGTCTGAAACTGGAATCCAAATCTTAGAAGGTACAAAGAAATGATGGCACCTTTTGGTAACACCTGGTATTAAAGTTGTCTAAGGAGCTCCTGGGAACAGTATCCAAAGCACTAAGTAGATCAAAGAGCATGACTTATTTAATTTGAAGAAAATACAGCATTCTTTTTCTATCACGCAGACATTCTCATCCCCGACTTTGAAGGACCCAGAAACCCCCGGTAACATTTAGGCATGTCCTGGCTGGGCGGTCAAGCACACTGGACTTAAATTACTCAAGCTCTGGTGTTTTATGTTCAGCAGAGGGTGGGTTTGAGTCCCAGGTTTGACAATTGTGTCCTCTATTAATGCATCGTCCGTCTCATTTTTAGAATGATTTGACGCTTTCTTTCATTGAGCTGTGCACACTCTGTCGGTGCCGCCATCGATTTCACCAAACTCTTCCTAACTTAGGATTAATCCTAAGGCTTATGACAAGTTAATTTCCGTATCCATAGACGTTAGGATGCATCAAACCCGTCCTATAATAGGACGGGTTACTCGTCCTAACTCGATATAGGATTAATCCTAGCGTTTCGTGAAATCGGCTGCAGGACTTTCAGGGACTGACAGTAATTACTCACGTGTCTGCAAATAGTCCAGCAGGGCTCCATTGATCATGAGTTCTGTAACGATGTACATTGGTTCCTCCACCGTGCAGACGGCATAAAGCTGAATCAGTTTGGGATGTCTCAGCTTCTTCATGATCTGGGCTTCCTTCAAGAAGTCTTCTTTGTTCATAGTACCTGGAGAGATGAATAGAAAACACACTCGGTTCTTTATTTCTTTCTGTTAAAGCCATTTCGGTACAGATTTACAAATAACTTATAGGGTTATAAATACAGAAGGTAATGGTGAAAGACTTCTCTTGAAATATTTTTCCATGAAATGCTTTACTTTTTGAGAAAACATTAAAACAATATCAATTCTCGATATCGAGAATTACGGATTTATTTTAAACACATGTCATGGCACATCGAAACGTGCGGAAACAAGGGTGGGTTTTCCCGTTATTTTCTCCCGACTCCGATGACCGATTGAGCCTAAATTTTTACAGGTTTGTTATTTTATAGAAGTTGTGATACACGAAGTGTGGGCCTTGGACAATACTGTTTACCGAAAGTGGGGGGGGGGGGGGGGGGGGGGCAAAATATAGTGTGACCATGACCATGGGCGAGCCTTTATAACCAACCTGGTTTGAGCGTCTTGATTGCTACTGGGGTGGTATTGTTCCATAATCCTTCCCACACTTCACCAAACTGACCACCACCTAGTCTCTTGACCATCTGTAAGGAGCTTCTTGGAATCTCCCACTGGTCGGCCGTGTTGTAGGAAAGACCCACCGTCTGTGGCTTCTCCACCTAGTGATATTAAGAACAATCATAATTTTGTATTATTATGTGATGCGGACAAGTAACACATGACTCATTTGCCGACATGCGTTATGTTACATTCATTTTGGTTTTTGACAAAAATTATTTTCATGACATTGTTTTACTCATTTCCCAAAAACTACAGCACCTCAGCACGTAATATTTTCAGGGAAGCTTTCTACTATCATTATCTTCGAACTGTGTAAGTTTAGTGTAAATCTGTGGCCCTTGTGTTGTTTGTCCTACAAAAAGTACATACACCCTCTAATAGATGTTAAATTTACATCAGGGACTAGAGTATTCATGCTAATTTATGCTTTACTATTGTTGAAACCCCGTGTTGATACCATCTTTGGTTCAATAGTTGTAAAAGTACGTTGTACACCAAGAGATGACAGAGCGATTTAGAGGGGAGTTGTTGAAATTGAAATTACATCCGCACATTTGATTTCAATGCTAATTTTAGTCCCTTTTTGATGTTAATTATCAAGAAGGAAGTTGGCAATATAAAAGAAAATATATTTGGGTATTTCAACTTTACAAAACTAACTTCACTCCTGTTCGGTAATGGTCTGTTTTGGCTGGTTTTTCCATACCGATACTTCTGACAAATGACTCATTCAGTCTTTGTGTCATCCTTGCTAAACCCTTTTATAGACCGTATTGAATAACACCTTTTTGCTATGAAAAGTCGCCATCTTGTTTGGGCAAACCAGATATTTGAGCTGCGTAACGTCATATTGAATACGGTCAATAGAAAGGTTTGCGGTAACACCATGTAATTACTTTCTCTAATGAGTTGGGGTGGCTCTGAAAAGAACCGTTGGTTTCAACTCGACGTTTCGATCAGTATGCTCTGATCGTCTTCTGGAGAAACCCTCTTAATAGTGTCCTGCCCATTTCAAATTTGACTGACATGGTTAGTGATATCTGTCACTTTTGTTTTGTTTGGCGAGGTACATGTATCTGGTCTCCCAGTGAAATCCATAGCATTACTCTTTCCCCTGCCCTCTTAGTGATGTAGCCAATTAATACTAAGTAGTACATCACTTTGCATGTTACCTGGCCCGTCGAGCCATGTAACATGCGTTTTTGTTGCGCGTCACATAATTGGTTCTCGACCAATCAAACTTCCCAGTTTGTTACCGAGGTTATAACAATCATCGTTGGAAGTACTGTAGACATTGACAGGCCTGGTGAGCTTCGTTTTTTAAGAGGGCAAGGGCACCAAGGTCATTTCTCATTGGTAAAGGGCACACTACAATACAGTGTATGGCATGTATGGCATGTACTGGGAAATTGTAATTTCTACTATAGCATTTCAAAGGCACCAAGGCAATAACAAAGGGGCATGGATGCAATCACCTTTGTTTGTTAAGTATCAGGCCTTGGGTCGATTTCATAAAGATCTAAGATTGATCGTAACTGCAAATCAATAGTTGCTATGAAAATGGTGATGTCACAATATAAATTACTATGGTGATACTGAAAAATTGTCTTGCGATGAATTGTATTGCTTTGTGAAATCGGCCCCTGCATTGAGGAAGCATCTTTTTATTTTTTTACATGATTAAAAATGCAACTGAATTGAATAAGGGCTTTCTGTTTTGTTTTGTGTCAATCCAGGACGTACAAAAAAGACAAATTTCAGTGAACTACACTCAACATTTTTTAAAGGACAGGTTCGTTCTTTCTTCCACATACCAACATGTACAGCATGATGTTCACGGACACTGTATTGTGTTATCAAATATAAATGGTTTTAACTTCACAATATGGGTCAACGTCCAGGCTTTTCAATTGTTTGCAAACACTGATGATCACCATTTTGTATGGATGGCCTCGGATATCGCAAACTAAGTGGGCTGGCTAGGCACAAATCTGTCCTTTTGAATCTACAGTATGTAGCATTTTCAAACCCTTTTTATAAAGATTTATATGTGTACTTCTTTTGTTTGGGCGGTACAATTGATCGAGAATCTGTGATAAGGGTAATTTGATCTAGCATGAGTCATGTGAGTGCATTAAATAATAAATTGATGGGTTTTCTTTCTGCAGTAAGTGTCGCATGTACTTTTTGCCCACCGAGGATAGCAAAACTCACAGCTCTGTGAGAGGTTGCAATCAAGAAAGGTCAGGGACGGACTGTAACAACATGGTTTGATCGGCTGCATGTGCCACTTTGCAGTAAAATCATTAAATGTGCTACACGTACAATGTAAAGGAAAATTCACAATGTACATTGTACATACTGGTCTCATACACTGTACATGTATGTACTTTAAAACAAGGCTTTGAATATCTTGCAGGAAAAAATACAAAGTACATGTACTAGGATATACCCATCTGGTGTTGATTTTACAAAGAGTTACATTGTAGGACTAGTGCTAACTTAGGACTATTCCTAAGAGATATTCAAAACGTATACATGTAGCTAGTACTACGTTAGGACGAGTTCTAACTCAAGATAAGATTGGTCTTAAATAACTCTTTGTGAAACCCACCCCAGTTGTGATAAAGCACTATGGTATTTTATAAGAAACTGGCCAAGGGGCCAATTTCATAGAGCTGCTTAAGCAAAAAATGTGCTTATGAGCATGAAAATAGCTCGCTTGTGTTACAAATGTTACAGGCCAACATTTAATACCATCCACATTGCTTGTGACTGGTATTGAGCTGTTGTTTACTTAGCATAACAATTGAGTGGAGTCTTGGCCGGTATTCTGATTTTACTAAGCATTGATTATTTTGTTTAAAAGCAGAATTTTGTGCTTAAGCAGCTCTATGAAATTGGGCCCTGGTAGTGTGAATTATGTGGTGTTTGTCAAGATAAACATCCTACAGATTAAGCGCATTACTGGACCATGAACTTTATCACTGAAGTTCCATGAAAACATGGCGCAAGGCTAGGCGCGTAACAAGCGGAAGGTATATAAAGTACCCTCAAGTGTTGCTTTAGGGAAAGTACACAATACATGATTAGCAAAGGGTTGTTAGCCTGAACATCTGACGTCAGAGACCTGCATTGAATATGGCGTGTAGATTGACCTTTGACCTACCCTTATTTCACATAGAGATACGCAGTCAAATTCTATGGCGGACATGACAGCAGTGTACTGTTTGGGCATGGAAAGCTCTGTCACTGCATATATATATCCAATGATATCATTGTGTCCAATGGAATCACTGAATATAAGAGCAGCAGGGATCTGTCTTTATCCTTGCCGATAAAGACAGGGGCCGTGTCTAAGGGTTTGTAAACACAACACATGGTACCCCTTGTAAAACAGGTTTTGAATGCTGTTCGTGTAGGGGCACAGCAATTTTCCTCCGGTAAGGGGCACTACTACAAGGAAAATTTCAATTTGTATTAGAATTTATGCAAAGGGCACCACAGCAAAAGCAAAGGGCACCATGGCAATTGCTGTGGGTGGGATTGATCATTTTACCATTGCACCAGGACTCGGTCTAATCTTGAGCGGTTTGGGCGGTAAAGGTTCTCAACGATTAATTCCCAATTCCCCAGATTGACATACCAAGACGCAGGGTTTGCGGAGATTAACACACAGTCCATCCGCTTCCACTGTGTAGTGCTTGCAAAGGTCCGACAGTGTGTTGAATGTTGAGCGTCTAGCAATAAAGTAACCGCCCTGGTCCAGCTGTCTTATTCTGTAGTGTTTAACGGTGTCACCATCTCGTACTGTGTAAAAAATAAAAAATCATTTTCATAGTTAGAAGTTTTAAGATCTAGAAAAACTGTAACACTAACAGGCCTTGAACTTTGCTCTTGAAGGTGTAAAGGAAAAACAAATTATAACTTCTTCAGCTGCGCCACGCATCTGGAACTCTCTACCACTTAATCTTAGATCTTGTCTTTATACCACAACATTCAAATCTCTTCTCAAATCTTATCTTACGTCACAGGTTTTCAAGGACTAATTTTGTTGTGTCTGTTTTTCTTTGTTTTGTTTGTTTTTGATTTTTACTGCGCCTTGAACGCCCAGCAGGGTGGATACCTGCGCATTACAAGTCTTATTATTATCATTATTATTATTAAATTACATCCAACGTATTAATCAGAAATCTTATTTTCCCACATCATGTATCTGCCTGCCATGTGCCGTCATGATCATAGCAGGCCTGTAGCTGTACACGAAACTGGAATTACATGTACATTATGAAGATTAACCCAGTTTATGCTCGCGTGCGCCCTGGCCGTCACATCTTAAAGGGTGCCGTCGATCATGCCGTGCAGCCAGCACGCATGCATGCAATAACAGCACAAGAGTTTATAGTTACATGTGCTCCACATCAACCACTAGGCTTTATATGACTATGACAACATTCCCCCTTAAACTGTTAGTACTTTCTGTTAGAAATGTTTTGAATTGTAATGGCGACCCGATCAGAAATAAGTTACTGAAGTAAATTCCTGATAAAATTAAGTTTCTGAAGTAAATTCCTGATCAAAACAACTTTTGGGAGCTGTGGGTTGGTAACAATGAAACAGTTTGAATCGTAGAGGTACATCTCTGGAAAATAAATGTTCTCAACAAAATAGCCTTTTTATATTTTTTAAAAGCAAGTAGGCCTACATGTTATTTACAGAACAAAGTCTTCATAATTTAGCGTCATTATTGGAATTGCTTTTTTGGCTAGATGCTTCAAGATTTTTCTGTGACAAATATTCTCTTAAAAAATTTGTTTAGTTTGTAAAACTGCCTTGTTTGCTGACACCAAGCCTACATTGTAACTGAGCCACCCTGGTCACGTTAAATGGTCGGAACAGCCAGAGCCTGTCAACGGTTGAATCAAAGAAGCATAAAAGGCTTTGAAACTGAACGAAATCCACTTGATACACATTGAACAAGTACATACTGTAGTACGTATTATGCACAGCTAAAGACAGACACACACAAGATTTTGCTTGCATAACATCAACAAGATGGTCATCCGACACATGTTTACATAATGTTCAGCAATGTACGGAATGCTGGACTACTGTACATTTGTAGACCCAGATCATCATGATTGAGTAATGATTTTTCATCTTCTTCCCTGGAGCAATTTGCGTCAAGTTTTTTTTGTTTTTGGAAGTATCAGTGACTACAATTGAAAATCCATCATAAACAACTACAATTTACATCATTATGAGTTTTAAAAGAAAATAATATTGTATTATTTATGATTTATTGTGTTGTATTACAACTTGTAATCAATGCATCTACTTCCACGCCTGACCTGTGATCAAAACATTGCGCCTTCATCTTTAAGGGGCAAGTATGATCATAAACAAACAAACAAACAAACAAACAAACAGGCCTGATACTTCACGGAGGCAACAAAGGCGATATCCTCCATGCCCTGATCATTGCCTTGGTGCCCTTGAAATGCTCCGGTAGAAATTTAAAATTTCCTCATATGATGCCCTTTACCAATGAGAAAATGCCTTGGTGCCCTTGCCCTTTTAAAAAACGACGCACACAGGCCTGAACAAACAAACAAACAAACAAACAAACAAACAAACAAGAAGAGTTTAATCTAATGTAAAATTCCTTCTGATTCAGGAAGTCAACTAGAGGAAGGCCTGGGCTCAATTAAAAAAAAAAAAAAAAAAAGTAGTAGATCACAACAAAATTATAGGTTACCAGAATATAGTTACCAGCCAAAATACCATGCCACATAATTTGTTGACTTAGCCGTAACCTAATTTAATAGAGCTGACTAAGCACAGATAGTTGCTAAGCACAACAAAATTATACTTTTTACCAGAATATGGTTACCAGACAAAATACCATGCCACATAATTTTTTAGTGGTATCTTGACTTGGCCTTAATCCAATTTAACAGAGCTGCTTTAAAAGCACAGATAGTTGCTAAGCACATCAAAATTATACTTTTTACCAGAATATGGTTACCAACCAAAATACCATGCCACATAGTTTGTAAGTGGCATCTTGACTTAGCCTAAACCTAATTTAATAGAGCTGACTTTAAAAGCACGGATAGTTGCTAAGCACAACAAAATTATACTTTTTACCAGAATATGGTTACCAGCCAAAATACCATGGCACGTAATTTGTTAGTGGTATCTTGACTTAGCCTAAACCCAATTTAATAGAGCTGCTTTAAAAGCACAGATAGTTGCTAAGCACAACAAAATTGTACTTTTTACCAGAATATAGTTACCAGCCACAATACCATGCCACATAATATGTTAGTGGTATCTTGACTTAGCCTAAACCCAATTTAATAGAGCTGCTTTAAAAGCACAGATAGTTGCTAAGCACAACAAACTTATGCTTACCAGAATATGGCCAGCCAAAAAACATCACATGAGTACAATTTTTGAGTGGTATCCTGCACATTGACTGAGCAGAAAATTGTTTTTAGTGAATCATTCTACCTTTACTTTAAAGCATCTCTTGGGCTCCAGATTGTTTTTATGGGAAAACAATGTCAAACTCACATGACAACGAGAAATCTCCTCGTCTGCTTTCACTTTCTCGGATCAGGAAGGATCCGTGCTCATTTTGTGGTAGGAGTAACTTCTTCTCTGCATCAACTCGCTTTATATTTTGAAAGTACCACCTGAAAACAAACAATTATAATAATTGATTTTTGGGTTTGAACAAAGAATTGACTAGAGTGGGATTCGAACCAACGACCTCCGGATTAACGTGCCGGCGCTCTACCAACTGAGCTATCCAGCCCTATAATTATGGATTAATTGCAAAAGTTCACGTTCCCAACTGTTTGTTAGGTAACCGTCAAACTGTAAACGCCCCCAACCCATCAATATCCACAAATTAAGCATTTTATTCAATCCTGTTGGTACTATAAAGAATCTGAAGAATTGTACTGCACTAGTTTGTAAACTGAGTATGCTAAGAAACCTTGTCTCCATTCTCCCCCCCCCAAAAAAAAAAAAAAAAATAATAATAAGGGAATAAAAGGGTAGCGACAAGTTCTTCAAGTTCTTCGTCCCATTAGACTCCGAGTTGCCCATGGCTTTCCAAACATGACAAAGATTGTGCTCTGAAAGCACTGTTTTACCCAATAGGTCAAAATATCCCTTTATATTTTTACACTTTTATGTAATGGCCAATGGAAACTCATTCATACAATTTTTCACAACTAGTTTGTTTTGGTTTTGTTTATATACTTCCTCCAGAGTGCTTTACAAAAATATTTCCTCCCTCCACAAAATCTAACATAGTACATTGTACATTGTAACGCAAGTGCTCAACAGTACAAAACCGTTGAACTCTTGAGTACGGTGGTATATTGCCCGACACCAAAATACGATCAGTTTACTGGCACAGCGCCGCAGTCCTCCGTCCAACAGAATTATTTAAAACATGCTGATTTTAGTGGTTCTAAAGGGTTAATCAAATGAGAAACAACCACTGAAAAATACACTCATCAAATCCAGAAAGGGAAGACAGGCACTAAACTAACTTCCCTTTTGCAAAATCAATATTATTTAAACACCATTGTTGTTGATAATAATAATATAAAGGCCTATAAATAACATATAAAAAAAACAGAAGTTAACTTTAAATACACAGTGTTGTGAATAATATTACACTCTAAATGTTATTTTCCCACATTATTTACTCACTGTGTAAGAAATAGTACTTTTTACTGTACATGGTCTTGGGTAGAAACTCTTCTGTTTCTTTGGTTCTGATGTTTCCGTGCGGAATTTACAAATGAGCGAACGTTTACAAATGTATTTAATGACAAAGTTTATTTGGAGCTCCGCTATGCAACGAGCTCTCCCCAACTCCCTGCTCGTAGTCGTAGTCTCTTTCAATTAACAAATTATTTATAATTATGTCTTTTTTATTATTAATAATTTTCTAAATAAAATGATGTTATATTATATAAATATACATTAACTGTGCGCACTAAGCTAACGCGCTTTGCAAGCAGCTGTTCATGTGGTGGTTGTGGATTAATTTTGTATCATGTCTTTACAACTCGACTTCTGTGACCCCTGACCCACTTAATAATATTGTCTTTTATATCTTGCTTGTTTTGACCTTTTAAGCGAGGAAGGATTGACCATTACATACCATACAATAATGTTTGGGATATCCATTTTTTTCATCCTATCTCTTGTTTCTTTTCTTCATTGTTTTAGTATAGTATTCTGATTAGTAATTAAATAATTAATTGCGATAACTGTTACGTTATCCATCGCAACTATTACATAATAACCTTTTTTAAATTATATATTTGTTAGAATTATTTTAATGTTATTGTTTATTGTTTATAATAAACTAATTATGTTTTCGTCTCAATAATGTTTTATCAACTTGTTTATAACAATAAAAATAAATAAATTTGTCAACAAAGTAGTTTTTTTCTTTTTTTGCAAGCTGACAACAATATTGTGTACGACAATCCAACCAAAACCAGATGTTTATTAATAACTTGTAATGGTTGATTGAGAGACCACCACTACGATTTTATATTATAGTTTTGATTGATACTTACGGCTCTGATTCCAACGATTGCACTTTAGCCACATAATTGCAAGGAATGTATCCCTCGTTCTGTGTGGTTCTCGACCGAGCCAGCCACCAGTCCCCACTATCGTTTTGTACTTCAAGCTCTTCTCCTTTCCTAAAACTTAAATCTTCATTGGTTCTAGCATCATAGTCAAACAGGGCTATGTATAGTCTGAAGTTTGTGCCACCAGATTGCGAGGGCACGGGCTGTCGAGACACCGCATCGCTGACAACTCCGCCATGCGGCAGCTGCGGCTGCTGGGGAGGTTGTTGGTCGTGTTGTTGAAGATGATGGCCGGAGTTCGGAACACGGGCCCGGTCTGTGTGGACATTTTGTGGCTTGTATTTCCTCCCATTTGACGGATTACTGCGGCAGCAGTTCCCCATGTTGAGGAATTGGGAGCTGTTTCCTTTCTAAGCAGGCATGTAAACACGGAAATCTGTAACTACAATCTCTGAGAAAGATATCATATCCGAAACCACATCGAACAAGGAAGTAAAGATTGGCAGGTTGAGATAATCATTGGCCGCTCCACGCCCATTTAGCTCGTGTGAGTCATAGAAAAGTAATTCCAAATTATGATTTGAAATTCCTCATATTGGAACATCGTTTTGTAATTTCGACTGTATTGGCCCATTTAAAGCATATACAAGAACAAATACTTTAAAAAAAAATTGTAAAAAAGCTGTACAAAATAGTCTTGCTGAATAGTTTGCTACCATGACGTCATCCTGCGGATGTATATGACCCCGATTCACCCTTTACCAATGACCTTATTGGGTGTGTGCTAAAAAGGTTATAGCTCTCTCTGTTTCTAACGGTAAATCCTATTGGTCAGTTCACTAAAAGCATGTGTTGAAACAAAATGTAAACGAATCAAATCAGCTGATTGGCACATGACCACCAAGCATAAAAAAAAGTAAATAAACTTTTAAGTTCCAAAACTGAGCAGCAGAACTGAGAGCAATAAAGAACCACTACTTACTACTGTACTACACTGCACACGTCACTGTTGATGTTGTTGTAAACTCTTGCATGCTTGGTGTTTGCAATTGCATAGATAGCACATCATGGAGCTTATGAGAACCGGGAGTCGATCGATTGAGCTGAGCTGAGCTGAGACTGGAGTGAGAGTGTGATGATAGGCAAGAATGACAAAATTTCATTCCTCCCCCTTCGATCACCCTGCTGCCATTTTGACAACTGCTAAATGCTTATATCTCAAATTGGATAACTTTCCGTATGGCGCCACCACTTTTTCACTCATTTTTACAAAAAGGGATATCTCATTGAGGTAAATTAGATACTATATTATTTCATATCGAATAAAAAAGTGGTGGCGCCATACGGAAACTTTTTCCTCAAATTAGTAAATTATATCTAGAGTTAGACAGTGCATGAATGGGGGTAGAAATAGAAAACTAACTGTGAAAAGCAACTCTCAAACTTCCACGACAGCGAGATCAGTATTTTTGCATCATTCCAGTGTGGGCCCGTGTTACACAACACTTAATAAAGGAACACGTTGTCCAACTGTAGTCCCAACTGTAGTAATGACTGTCCCAACTGCAGTAATGACTGTCCCAACTGTATTAATGACTGTCCCAACTGTAGTAATGACTGTCCCAACTGTAGTTATGACTGTCCCAACTGTAGTAATGACTGTCCCAACTGTACATTGTAGTAATGACTGTCCCAATTGTAGTAATGACTGTCCCAACTGTAGTTATGACTGTCCCAACTGTAGTAATGACTGTCCCAACTGTACATTGTAGTAATGACTGTCCCAACTGCAGTGGGGATAGACCAAGTTTATTTAACAATATTTTATCTGGTAGGGATGGTCACCACTTTAGTTGGGACAGTCATTGGTACAGTTGGGACAGTCGTTACTCTAGTTGGGACCCCCAGTCCCAACTGTAGTAATGACTGTCCCAACTGCAGTGGGGATAGACCAAGTTCATTTAACAATATTTTATCTGGTAGGGATGGTCACCACTTTAGTTGGAACAGTCATTGGTACAGTTGGGACAGTCGTTACTCTAGTTGGGACCCCCAGTCCCAACTATAGAAAGAACTTGACTTAGCTTGTTCATTGTCTTGGCCCCTAGGCATGTTTAAGTGTTTGATGCCCACAAGTTCATCTCTATTTGTACAAGTAGGCTCAAACGCGTAACACTGTAATTTTCAACATAAAACTATATTAAGAATTTCTTGAGAATAATTAATTTACCCACTCAACAAACCCTTCTACTGCGCACCGCCGCGCTCCAGCCACAAAAGTACCGTCCTTTAAACTACACTGCTAAACAATTACCGACTTGATTTCAAGACTAGCTCACACCATGAAGCAGTCTACCACCATGCCCACACTGCACACATAACCAGCACACAGCAGCAAAAAAACAACCCTGGTACCCTGCAACGCGCTGGTACCCTGCATTACTGTCCCAACTATAGTTGGGACGCCCCAACTTTAACACTCAAGTTGGGACCAGTCCCAACTATAGTTGGAACGATTATCAAGTTGGGGCAGAACAGCCATTGTGTCTTAGTAAATCTATACTATAATAGCGCTTAAATCGCATGGGCGCTGCCATTGTTTTCACGTCAAGTGGTGCCCGCACCTTGCTGAATTGATGCGTACTGGGGTCAATTTCGCGGTACCCGTGGGTTGGGGTTGCGTTGTTTGTGACGTCACAGTCAAAGCGCAACCATGCCCAACAGACTCTTCACAAAGTGTCTGTAATTGTATTTTTTTACGTTTTTTTATCAAAAGGGCATTTATGAATGGGAATAAAAGAGTAGTGACTCGTTCTTGCAGGGTCGTTGCTGTAAGCTAAAGGCCCTCACCTTTGGCTCGGGCCTTTATCACACGGCAATTCGACCCCGCCAGCTTTAAACGGCCGTGTAAGAACTCGTCGCTACCCTTTTATTCCCTTATTTTATACCACAAACCCTTTTATAATTGTGCTTGGAATTGTATTCGTAAGATGGCTGCAACCACAACAAACTTCACTATTTTTCTCAAAAGGACCAAAATATTGGCATTTATCAACCTTTTGCTTCATCTCAGTCGTTTGACTTTTATATGAAAGCCTGTGAAAATTTGAGGTAAATTGGTCATCGAAGTTGCAAGAAAGTTGTGAGAGAAAAAACACCCTGGTTGGACGAGAGAAAAAACACCCTGGTTGGACGAATTTGTGCGTTTCATAGGAATAAAAGACTACTGGCTAGAAGTCTTATTTTAGTGAGAAATTACCTCTTTCTCAAAATCTATGCTACTTCAGAGGGAGCCGTTTCTCACAATGTGTCTTATACTATCAACAGCTCTCCAATGCTCGCTGCCAAGTCAGTTTTAAAGTTAATATTTGTTTTGAGAGAGTAATTACCAAGTGTGTACCTTCCCTTTAACAGTGAAGTGCTCTGCAATTCAAAGAGCGACCTCTGTTGGCAGACTAGTTTATTATTTTGTTTGAATAAAATTTAATCATGACTTTTGCTAAATTAACCATTTTCTAAGGTGTACAAACATAATGCATTTCTGATCTTATATTTCAACTCCAATTTGGAGTGATTGCATGGGCCTAGTATTATCAGCAACTCTATTTTATTTTATCTTCAAGTACGCGCTAACCCTCCAATCAGATCAGACCTTTCTCTTACCAATGATGGTTAGTTTGGTATGAATGGTGAACATGGCAAAATTACGTCAAATGGTGGAAAAAGTTTCATATCCTGCCACCACTTTTTCCATGTATTTTTACAAAAGGAATGTTTTTTATTTTGTTATAAAATACGATTTCATATCATAATGAATAAAAAAAAAGGGATGGCAGGATACAGAAACTTTTCCCAATAGTGCTCCTTTTATTGATGACACTTGCTTAGTTTTCAAACGTTTCCTTTGTACTCCAGTTCTGTTACAGTTCTTGCCTCTATACAACTGTCTGAAATGACAACATGCGGAACAATGTTTGACTTTGAAGAGACCAGACCAATAACGGAAACGAGCAATGAACTCACGTTCAACATTGATATCAGTAACTCACAGGGTAAGTCAGAGGAACTTTTTAAAAGCAGATATTTTAAACAGTGGGTGCATCTGAACTGAATAGTGTTACATGTAATTGCATGGCCAATAAAGCCCAAGCAGGCCTCAAAATGAACTGTGGTGCTGTTGCTCTGTAGCCCTTTGCAAAGTTCAAATAAATTTTCCTCATGGAAGTGCCACTTTACCAGAAGAAAATTGCTGTGCCCCTGCCTTCAAGGCCGGGCCCTGAAATAAGTTTGTTTATTTGCTTTTGGTCTATTAATTTAAAAAAAATATTATTATTATTATTATTATTTTATTTTTATGTATTTTTTTTTTTTTTTTTTGGGGGGGGGTTGAATTTTGACAGATGACTACATTTCGCATACAATAGACACCTTGTTACATGTATGCTATAACAATCTCTACAGCGCCCTCACTGAGGTAAAGGGCGGCAGATTATTGGACAACAGCCATGACAGCTGTTCTTGGTGCGTAATTATGCGCACGTTACCTCATCGTAACAGAAGCTTTGCGCATTCTACAAGGTGGGGTCTATGGACAATGCTCAAATTTGATGTAATAGGAAAAATTGTACACAATCTTTTTTGCACTAGCTAATTCTATTTACCCTCAAAATATATTTTGTTACAGATTTGATTAAGCTTCTCTACTGTTGTGACAGCCAAATCTTCGAAGGATGGGATGCTTACAAAGGTTGCTGTACCTTCAGCAATGAAGTGATTTTCAAACTGCAGAGCATCTCTGAGGAAGTAGTTAACATCGTTAAAGAGCATGTATGTTTAAAAGTCATCCATTAATTATATAAGGGGCTGTGTCTGTTGTTATACGGCTTGTTATTAGAAGAGCGCCCTCACGAGGCCGTGTGTAACAACGTGCAGCATATGATATACATCGGTTTGTCTGCCATCCCCGAGGCTGTCATGTACAAATGAAATCGTTGTTTCCACTTACGCCAATTTTCGGAGACATTTTCCTCCAGGCAAAGGCTATCTGGTTGCTTGATGCTATCCATCTATTCACTGTAGTTTACTTCTGACACCATGTAATTGTGGCTGCCTGCATACAACATTTACTTGTTACACACGGCCTTGTGAGGGCGCTCTTCTAATAACAAGTAAGCTTGGGCGATATCGATTTATTTTATTCACGATATATCGCCGACAATATATCGCGATATTCGATATAATCGCGATTAATGAAATTTGACATCATCAGTCTTCAAACTGAAAGTTGTAGAAGAGACAGTCATAGCATAAGAGAGGTGTTCTAATGATCTATTCTTCTGGTTTTACTCCAAACCTATGGGGTGCAAGATGTCTCAGCTAGCAAAAACATCGCGATATTTAATCGATATTGCGATATATCACGATTATCGTGATATATCGTGATATATCGCGATATATCGATATTTCGATTAAAACCAAATCCATCCATTACTAAGTAACGAGCGATGGAGAGCTGCTAATAGTATGAAACATAAAAAATGTAAGAAATGGCTCACTCTGAAGTAACATCGTTTTTTGAAAAAGAGGTAACTTCTCACTCAAATATTAAAAGACTTCAGGCCTGAAGCCTTTTATTAGGCATCTGAAAGCACACAAATTTGTGCAACAAGGTTTTTTTTCTTTCATTCTGACAACTTCGATGGCCGATTGAGTCAACATTTTCACTGGTTTGTTTTTGTATGCATATTGCTTGCAGTAGTTTAATAAGCAGATATAGAGTTGTTCAAATAAGAAACAAGTCTTCACTGTTCCCTTGGACCCTGCAGTTGTTTAGTACAAAGCACTGGAAATCGACCAATGGTGGAAACGATCACAGTAATGTACACCAGTAAACTCATGTTCACCTTTGCGCTGTGCAATATGCGTAGCGCGCATCCTTAGCCATGGTACATGTGTTTTTGTAACACATCACATGATTGGTTCTCGACCAATAGAACTTCACAATTTGTTACTGAGGTATTACCACGTACAGACGTTTTATTCTAGTCTCTTTCTTATTTCGAGCTATCCCATTATGATAATCCCCGGGAAAGGGTGGTTTTAACTGTTGCTTCCAACGCCTTTTGTCCCAGTCTGTACCAGGCCCCCGAAGCGTCAAATTTTGTCCAACACCGTGTCATCTTTGTGTAGGTGAGATAAAGTGTTGCCTGCATAGGGACTGCATGCCCTGACCAGGCTCCGTAATGTGAAGTATGCACAGCGATTCTTTTACAAAATGCACAGTACCCGAATTTCAGCGGGAAAAATAATTGCTTTTGGACACGACATTCATCGTACTGGGTTTAAACAAATTTAAAATTGAAACAACCTATTTTGTTTTCCATCTCAGAAAAAGGATCAGAGCTTCGGAAGCATTGTGTTCAGTGGATGTGGAACATCTGGCAGGATAGGCTTTCTAATAAGTGTGAGTATTTGTGGAACATCTGGCAGGATAGGCTTTCTAATAAGTGTGAGTATTTGTGGATGGAACATCTGGCAGGATAGGCTTTCTAATAAGTGTGAGTATTTGTGGAACATCTGGCAGGATAGGCTTTCTAATAAGTGTGAGTATTTGTGGAACATCTGGCAGGATAGGCTTTCTAATAAGTGTGAGTATTTGTGGAACATCTGGCAGGATAGGCTTTCTAATAAGTGTGAGTATTTGTGGAACATCTGGCAGGATAGGCTTTCTAATAAGTGTGAGTATTTGTGGAACATCTGGCAGGATAGGCTTTCTAATAAGTGTGAGTATTTGATAAAAATGAAATGTAGTTTCAACAGAAGAACCTACACTTAAGCTTGGGCGATATCGATTTATTTTATTCACGAGATAGGCCTATCGCCGAAAATATATCGCGATATTCGATATAATAGCGATTAATTAAATTTGACATCATCAGTCTTCAAACTCCTTGTGAAAGTTGTAGAAGAGACAGTCATAGCATAAGAGAGGTGTTCTAATGATCTATTCTTCTGGTTTTACTCCAAACCTATGGGGTGCAAGATGTCTCAGCTAGGAAATACATCGCGATATTGCGATACTTAATCGATATTGCGATATATCGCGATATATTAATTAAAGCCATTGGACCCTTTCGATAAACAGTATTGACCAAGGCCCACACTTCGTGTATCACAACTTCTATATCAAATAACAAACCTGTGAAAATTTAGGCTCAATCGGTCATCGAAGTCGGGAGAAAATAACTGGAAAACCCACCCTTGTATCCGCGCGTTTCGCCGTGTCATGACATGTGCTTAAAATAAATCTGTAAACGAGAATTGATATTTTTTTACTGTTTTCTCAAAAAGTAAAGCATTTCATGGAATAATATTTCAAGACAAGTATTTCACCACTACCTTCTGTAAACCCTGTAAGTTATTTGTAAATCTGTACCGAAAGGGTCCAATGGCTTTAAACCAAATCGATGCGATATTGAAATCGTTTCCAAATTAGTATTACGATATTGGATAACATCGTGGTATCTTCTAAGCTTCCCGACACTCCCTGTGTGGAGAGTGTGGAATGTATTTGGAATACAAAATGTAGGCCATCACTTAGCTATCATGGGTATTGGTACATTCTAGGGCCTCTTTCTGGCAGGCAAGATACTGCACTGGTCATGAATTTCCACTCAAAGTCAAGAGTTATAACAAGTAATAGTTTAACAAATTTTGAGCTGGCCCCATTTCTTCATATCAAAAATTACTACAAATCAGACGATGCAACAAAAGTTTAGATTTTCTAATATAACATACCAATTAAAATTTGATAAGGCGCTATTCCATCGAGATCATATCGCACTAGAAAGAAGTTAACATGGAAAAAGGTGAGTTTATGAAGAGGCAGATAGAGTAATAAATTCCCTAATGACTGTAGGGAGATTGTTCCAAATCATTGGCCCAGCCACACTGAAAGCCTTCAGACCGAGAACTTTTCTTTGCTTGCGGAACATTCAAGCGAGTGATATTTGATTTTATGACCGGAATAATATATGTCACATGCACGGTACAAAGGAGACGGCGGAGACCTTTAATTGAGCTTTCCCATTTATTCGCACTCAGTGTATAACATTACACAGGTGAAACTATGAATAACAAATACATAAATAGCTTACTAAATGACACGAAAAATACACATTATTAAACAATTAAGAGAAGGGAGACAAAGGTGAACCTAATCAGTCTAACAAAAACAACTTTAAATGCAGGACGAGATACACCAATAAAACAAACAATGACCGAGGGCTGATAATAAAGTGAAACTTGAATATAAGACACTACAAAGACAAATCAGGCGTTTAAATTACAACAGTGAAATAACTAACATGACTAATACATTTAATAAACTTACATCATTGCCGGGAGAAACTCAGATACTACGCCCGTGCACATGGTAAATGTTCTGCGGTATTCTGGGGGCATTCACCGGTATTCTGGTATAAACATTACATGAACCAACAATAAATATACAGGAAAAAACGGGGTCATTCTGAGGTATTCTGACATAAACGTTACATGAACCAACAATAAATATACAGGAAACAACGGGGTCATTCTGAGGTATTCTGACATAAACGTTACATGAACCAACAATAAATATACAGGAAACAACGGGGTCATTCTGAGGTATTCTGACATAAACGTTACATGAACCAACAATAAATATACAGGAAACAACGGGGGATTTATACACTAAGATTAATTCCAAGCAATATAGGCAATAATTATTCCAAGCAATTCCAAGCAATAAGTACTGAATGAAGCAGTAGCAAGAAAATGAATTAAACGAGAAATTAACTCCAGAGGCTATGAGCCAAAAGGGGGACCGAGTGAGTTGGCACAAACGGCGATAAATAACTATAAGGAAAACGGCAACTTGCTGAGTATATCGAAGCAGGGAAATATTTACATAAGGGAAGTTTTGACTGCGAAGGTTTAAATAAAGATATTTATACATAAGGGAAGTAAATGCTAGAAATAACTGTTGTAAAAAAAATAAGGCTACTTACGGGAGATGGCTACGGAAAATTACATGTCTGAGTAGAACTAAAATAAACTCGAACAGAACGGATTCAGGAACAGAAATGAGGGTGTTCGCTGCAAGAATATATTTAGCAGCCAACGCCCACTACGTTGGTACCCGGGCATGCTGGACATTCCAAAGCAATACAAAGTAAATACCGGAAATGCAGTGATTAAAAATAAATAAAGGGGAAGGCGGGCAGGACAATACTTGAAATACCTTAGGATAATACAATGGAGGAATAATGATAATACAATACAAGAAACACACTTATCGACGGAGATCACAATTACCTTTAATAACATTGACTGGTTTCAATTTCAGAAATCCGTAAATGCTTTATTAGTGAAGATAGACTGCAAACCCTGCTGTGAGTATATCATTGCTGGTGGTGATGCCGCACTATTAACATCACAAGAATCTCCAGAAGACAGTCCAAAAGCTGGCGTCAAAGCTCTTCAGGAGGTAAACTTAACTATTACAGCTCGGAGAGGTTTGCTGTAACACCATGTGAATATCTCTTTTTGAGTAATATGATAATAATATCGAAGTATTATATAGCGCACATGTCTGCCAATAAGGTACTCAATACGCTTAGATACATTTATACAGAAAGATCGGTTATTGAAAATTATGAATTCTGAGACCCAATTATGTAGCACTTTATAAGTGTTAACAAGGTGCTACGGCGCATTTACATGTAGCAGCAATGAACACCGGGGCAAATCCCTTCTCTTTTCGATAAGTGCACTGGGTTCTTTTACATGCGTTACACAACACATGGGACCAACGGTTTTACATTCCATCCGAAAGACAAAGCAATGGCTAAGTGTCTTGCTTAAGGACACAAGTGTCACGGCTGGGGATGTTGGTCCTGCAAAGAAGAAGACAATCAAAAAGAGATACTCGCATGTTATTACCTCAAATCTCTCATATAAGTATACTTCCACATGCAAAGTTTCAAATCTTACTTAAACTATTACACTTTAAACTTAAAGGGAAGGTATGCTTGTACGTTTGGTAACCACTCTTGAAGTGAGTGGCAGTAAAACAAAAAAGAGTTAGGTTAGAAGCCTACAGCAGCTTTCTTTTTCTTTTTTTTCTTTTTATATTTTGTTTTTATTCCATATGCAACAAAGATTTAGAAATTGAGGTCTCGAAATCAAGCATCTGAAAGCACACGACTTTGTGTGACAAGGGTGTTTTATCTTTCAGTATTACTGTATCGCGCAACTTCGACCACCAATTAAGCTCAAATTTTCACCATTTGTTATTTTATGCATATGTTGAGATACAGCAATTGAGAAGTCTGGTCTTCGACAATTACCAATAGTGTCCAGTGTCTTTAAAGCCCTGAGCCGACAATCATAAATCATGCTGTTACATTGTGCTACTCTACTACTGACATAAATATACATCTTATAAATCGTTGCAGTACCTACTGCTAACACATACTGTAGGATTCGAACTGCCTCTAGCCACTTGGCTAGCTTGGTGATCTAGTGATGAGCATCTGCCCAAGCAATATGCAAAGGTCCTGGGTTCGAATCTCACTCGAGTTGTTTGTAGATTTTCTTTACAGAACTCCGGGAAAGTACTGAGTATACAGTGCTTAATAAGGGAATCAGTGTGTGGTGAAGAGGTTTTTAACTAGTGGTTTAAACCCGCCAAAGGCCTGGTTCTTGATAATTTTACCGAGACGAAGTCGAGGTAAATTATCAAGAACCAGGCCTCGACGGTTTAAACCACTAGTTGAAAACCGATTCAACACACTTTGATTCCCATTCATAAATACCTTTTCGGTCAAAAAAGTAGAATAAATGCAAAATTTTTAATTGTTCAATGATTTCTTTCAACACAACACCCCTCCAGCTATGAAATGGTAAGGCCCTTGGGTAAACAAGTTCTTAAAAGGAGATTGCTGTGCGCGTCGTGCGTATCGCGTGATGTGGCACAACTGGTCCAGCCGTTGCTCTCGACCAATAGGGATGAAGAAACGGTCTTACAACCACAGGTGCAAGCTCGCGTGTCACGCCCATGTTTCAACACTTTTTACTGGTGTTATATCATCCGTTCAAACAACCCCTCGTGATGCCCTCTCGACCAATCAGAATGGATAAACTGTCTTAGGTATTTATGAATACACATTAGTGTACGGGTAAAAATAAATTGTGAAACAAACATCTGAGAAGAGCTCAACGCTATCTTCCAATGGTTTGATTAGTTTGGTTGTTCAACGTCAACATCAAGGCATGACTGAGCCACTTGGCCGTTTTGCGGCATAGCGATCTTTGGTGATATCACTGACAAATTGTTGTTTGCCGATCGGCCTTGGAACCTAGCCGTCATTCTATGTGCCCTTGTTGTTCGACTCTCCTGACAGGAACAGTCGCCGTATAATTTGGCCACGGTATCCTTCAAGTTAATTCGCATATAGCCGTAGATGATTGGAGTGATTGTGGCATTGACTGTAGTGACTATTTTTTTACTGAAGTGTTGGTTTTCTTCGAGATTGGAAACCAAAATTAACAGATCTACTAACACGGCAGCATTGCTCACAAATGTTGCAATTGAAGTAGTTATCAATTTGATTATTATCCTTCGCTGAAGGGATGAGGGTTTGAGCGGACGCCTCATAAGTCTTGTCAACATACAGGAGTACAAGATGGAGGTCGTAATGAGGAACAAGAGTTGAAAACTCACAAGAATGTAGTTTGTTACGTTTAGTTTTGTTATTGTACTTATGTCATATAGTTCCAATAGTGGATTTAGTAATCCGCCTGAAAGTAAAGCAATTATCCAAGTTCCAGCACAGGCTGTGACCAAACGGCTGTTCTTTTTGAAATATGAGGAGTATTTCGGTGATGGGAACGTGGCTAAAAGTTGCTCAGCGGCGATGAGTGTCACAAACAGGCCGGAAGAAACAATGTTAAACAGAAATATAAGTGTGCCGTTTACCTTGGCCAAAGGGGGTGGTTGTTGAGTCCAATATATCGCGTAGAAACACGTGGTTCGAATCAGTGCGCAGATGCAAGCTGCAGCAAGGTTACACACGATGACATTGAAAGGAGTCTGCAACGACTTGATGCGTGCCACAAAAATGACGAAAACAGCGTTTGTTAGAAATCCAATCGTGCAGATCACAATAATGACAATTTGCAATAATAGATTAGTGCAAGTAATATACCTGCTGTTTGTAGGACCTTGATCTGTCAGATTTCGTTCCATAGTAACTTTCTTAGGAAATAGGAGATGGACAACTTCAACTCAAATCAACCATATTCGGAGAGGAGTTGCAACCACCAAAGTACTACCCCGCAATTGCAAAGCCTAAACATACAGGCTCGAGCTTCTACATGGCGCTTGACTTGATCATGATGTATTTTTCTTTCACAAAGCACCAACAACTTCTTGAAAGAACAGGGGTCAATTTCACAAAGAGTTAGGACTCATCTAATCTCGAGTTAGGACGAGTAACTCTTCCTTACTTAGGATTAATCTTAAGGTCTGCATGCTACAGTGCAGGGTTGGGACTCTTCCTAAGTCCTAAGATTAGTCTTAAGTTAGGAAGAGTTTTGTGAAATCGACGGCAGGTGCTTCTAAAGCACTCCGAGGAGAATGGAAACACAGCAAGAAAAACCAGGAAGACTTGAGTTTATGTCGTCTGAGCCAACATGGCCAGGTCGTGAGTCAAGTTGTTGATGGGTTTCAAAGGAGCTGTAGTTTTGAGTCCTTAGTTCGAGTCTTCTGAGCAAACATGGCCAAGTTGTGAGTCAAGCTGTTGATTGGTTTCAAAGGAGCTGTACATGTAGTTTGGAGTCCTTAGTTCAAGTCTTCTGAGCCGAGTTATGAGTCAGGCTGCTGAGTTTCAAATGAGCTGTAGTTTGGAGTTCTTATTTCGAGTCTTCTGAGCCAACATGGCCAAGTCACTAGTCAAGCTGTTGATGGGTTTCAAATGAGCTGTTATTTGGAGTCCTTAGTTCATGTCTTCTGAGCCGAGTTATGAGTCAAGCTGCTGAGTTTCTAATGAACTGTAGTGTGGAGTTCTTATTTCGAGTCTTCTGAGCCAACATGGCCAAGTCACTAGTCAAGCTGTTGATGGGTTTCAAATGAGCTGTTATTTGGAGTCCTTAGTTCATGTCTTCTGAGCCGAGTTATGAGTCAAGCTGCTGAGTTTCGTATGAACTGTAGTTTGGAGTATATACTGTAGTTCATGTCCTCCGAGCCAAGTCACAAGTCAAACTGCTGATGAGTTTCAAATGAGCTGTAGGTTGAAGGACTTAGTTCATATTTTTCAAGCTGAGTTATGAGTCAAGCTGATGAGTTTCAAATGAGCTGTAATTTGGAGCACTCAGTTAATGTCTTCCGAGTCAAGTTGTGAGTCAAGCAACAAGTTGTGATAGTAGAAGTATCCCGTGAAGAAGTTTTTTTTTGCAAGAAAAAAAAGTTGTGTGTCCGCAGAGGTCTTCAGGCTGCGGTAACATCATATGTTACTTTCTCCGAGTGAAATTAAGTTTTGATAAGAACTAGTCCTGCCTAGTTCTCAAAGAATGTGACAACAGCAAAGAAGGCTTTCTGAGATTTTCTTAGTTGGTTTTGTCAGTGAACAAGAACTTCTGGCTGGGTTTCAACTGCACAAACTTCATTGATGAAAATGTGTGGAGATCTTCCAATGAACACAATGATGCAGTTCCAAATGACTCCGAAGTGTATGACATGTAGGAAGCTAATGGGGTGGTTGCAAGGATGCGGTACGTTTTGGATGAATGGCGTAATCATTGACGTTCTGAGTGTGTTATCGTTTATTTCATTTTTAATAATGTGTCATCTGGCTTATTGATAATGATTAGGTACCTTGGCTTATTTAGAGGAGAAGTATTTGTTTCATGGGCTTGATACTTTCTAAATTAGAACTGAATCTATTAACTGTTTTTTTAAATGAGTTTCTGCAATTGGATCCATGCAGTTTGATTACCTTGTAACTTTAAACTCTATTGATGACAGCACAAATCATGCGTGCAGACCTTTTAAAATTAATGTCATAATGATGAAAATGATATATATATTGATTTAGTGAACATTTAATGATTAAATTAATTCCATTCAAATCCTGTATTGGTTGTTTGATGTCAACAGACATTGTGAAAATGCAATCCAGCATGTACTGTACATGTAAACTCTCTGTACCCTTCAATATACATGAGGGATGAGGGATGAGAGATTTCAGACGTTTATCTGAATTCAGCCTTTTTCTCAAGCCTGCCTGGACAACAAACATTTGTATTTTTCTCTAAATAGAATATGACATGCTCTGTGATTCAATTCTCTAGCACTGAGGGTATTGTTCCAAGACGCTCATTTGAATCTATAACTTAAGGGGTTCTGTTCTGTTCGATGGAAATTTATTTTCATGTCGACAGTAACAATTAAGCATGTACAGTCATGACAGTTTGAAACAAATTACAACGAGTATAATAATGAAATATGCATGCCAGATAATTTCACAGCAATACAATGTATAGACGTTTCAAAGGTAATAAATATAGAAATTAACGTACAAAGCTTGGGCGATACCACAATATTATCGAACATCGCGATACTAATTTGGAAACGATTTTGATATCGGATCGATTTGGTTTTAATCGAAATATCGATATATCGCGATATATCGCGATATTGATTAAGTTTCCTAGCTGAGACATCTTGCACCCCATAGGTTGGGAGTAAAACCAGAAGAAAAGGTCACTAGAACACCTCTCTTATGCTATGACTGTCTCTTCTACAACTTTCACTGGGAGTTTAAAACTCATTTTCATAGAGAAGCTTTTTGTTAAGTTTATTTTCTTATTTTGTTGTTAGCTACTTTCATTGCTTATAGTTTTTCTTTTGCAGAGTAGCGCCATGAGCGCCGCTTGCGGCGGATACCGGCGCTAAGTGTCCATTATTGTTATTGTTATTATTATTATTACTAGTTTGAAGACTGATGATGTCAAATTTAATAAATCGCGAATGTATCGTATATCGCAATAAATATGTCGGCGATATATCGTGAATAAAATAAATCAATATCGCCTAAGCTTATAACGTACTAGTCAACATGCTTTTATGCATTTCCCTGAGACAGACAAGGACTTGAACACAACAAGGACACGAAAACAACACAAAAACAAAGAAAACAAAAACAACCAAACAAACAATGACACTGACCAGACTATAAATAAATATAAATAAATATCAAGACAACAGTCTTTATACCATTAGTGTATACATTACAATATCTACAAATGTCTACAAATACATACTCAAGAGGTGCTGTTTCAGTTTATTTGAGAATGAAAAGGTGCAAATGCTATCATCAACAGGGCCCATGCCAGTTTCATAGAGCAGCTAAGCACAACAATTTGCTGAGCATGACATTTTTGCCTTGATAAAAACGGGAGTTACCAACTAAATTTCCTTGTGAGTTTCAGGATAAGCAAACAACAGCTGAGTACCAGTAACAAACAATTATGCAACAGATGGAAATTTGGTTGGTACATTGTGTGTAAACCTGTTTTTATCAAGGAAGAAATGTCATGCTAAGCAGATTTGTGTGCTTAGCAGCTCTATGAAGTTGGGCCATGGCCTCCTGGATCCCACTTTCAGTTTATTGTCATAAGTGACTCTCACCTCAAATAGCTTTTTATTTTTATTGTTTATTCTGTTTGGTTTGATAACTAAGCAGTTCCTTTTTTTATTATTAAAGGCAGTGGACACTATTGGTAATTGTCAAAGACCAGCCTTCACAGTTGGTACATGTATATCTCAACAATATGCATAAAATAACAAACCTGTGAAAATTTGAGTTCAAACGGTCATCAAACTTGCGAGATAATAATGAAAGAAAAAACACCCTTGTCACACGAAGTTGTGTGCGTTTAAGATGGTTGATTTCGAGACCTCAAGTTCTAAATCTGAGGTCTCGAAAATCAAATTCGTGGAAAATTACTTCTTTCTCGAAAACTAAGGCACTTCAGAGGGAGCCGTTTCTCACCATGTTTTATACCATCAACCTCTCCCCATTACTCGTCACCAAGAAAGGTTTTATGCTAATAATTATTTTGAGTAATTACCAATTAGTGTCCACTGCCTTTAAATTATCAATGTATTCATGGTAATGAAACCAAGGATGTCTCTATAAGTAATTAAAGCTTGCTAGCCTGAGGAAAACTTGTAAACAAGGGTGCTTGCTACTTGAACCTTTTTTTTGTACATTATTGTTTGGGGCTGCCAGTCAGAAGCAATTCAAAATTTAAAGGGTCTATGTACTTTTTGTAGGACAAAAAACACAATGTCCACAGATTTACACTAAACTTACACAGTTTGAAGATAATGATGGTAGAAAGCTTCCCTGAAAATATTACTTGCTGAGGTGATGTAGTTTTTGAGAAATGAGTAAAACAATGTCATGAAAATAATTTGTCTCAGTGATCATGAGACGAAAATTATTTTAGCATGTAAAAACGTGTTTTCATGACATTGTTTTACTCATTACTCAAACACTACAGCACCTCAGCAACTAATACTTTAAGGTACGCTTTCTACTATCATTATCTTCAAACAGTGTAAGTTTGTGGACATTGTGTTTTTTGTTACAAAAAGTACCCAAATCCTTTAACTGTCATTAAAGGTACCACAGTACACCCCATGTTTAAAATACAGCCTGGTCTGGGAAGCACTAGCAGAGGGATCACCTTATAAGGGGATGCAACTTTTTATCATACACCTCAATTAATAAACTACAAAGAAAACTGACTGGGTAAAATTTGAAATAATTTTGGGTTGAACAAAGATAGACTTACTAGAGCAGGACTCAAACCTGCGATCTTCGCTATTAAGTAAGTTCCCTTGTGGTTCCTAACTTACTTATAAATCTTCTTTTGTTACTTTCAGGTATGCAAGAACAAGAAGAAGGTTCTGTTTATCGGAATAACATGCGGTTTGTCGGTGAGTATACATCTTCTTTTCATAGGGTGCGTTCGATTAGCTTCCCTGGGTCGACCCCGCGGTGCTCGCTTGGGTGAGCCCCTGACAAGAGCTAAAATCGAACGTTCACTCACCCTCTTGTGGTGACGTCATGCACCTCAGGCCAGCCCCAAGTGACCCGTTCCACAAGCAGGACACTTGGGGCTGAGCCAGGTGAGCCCCCTGGTATGACCTCAAAGCTAATTGAGAGTTCCGGGGGCAGACCGTGGTCGACCCAAGGAAGCTAATCAAACGCACCCATAGCAAGGGAAAGCTCTATAAAAAAAAAATTGTTGAGTTTGGCCACAAAAAAATATCTTGCTTGTCTGACGAGGGGGACTAGCCTTGATCTAGCTGAACTCCGTTTTTAAACAGAATTCTGGTTTGGTTTGTTTTGTTTGCCCTAAAAAAAAGTAAATTCTGTTTTTTTTAAACCCCCCCCCCCTAAAAAAAAACCCATTAATAAATAAATAAAAAAAAAAATAAAAAAAATTAAGATCAAATTCTAAAAGAAATGGAGATATAATAATAACGCCCCATATTTCAGAGTAGGGCTTTTAAAACCAAAGATAAATGTTAATATTGGGCTTCATGCTTGCATGCTTTTGCGCTTATCCCTGTATACTCACTATGTACGCTATATTCATCAGAACCCAGTATTATTACCATTCTATGTTTACTCACTAGGCGCCATTTGTTGCCGGGCAGCTAGACTACTGTATGGAGCACTCTCACGTCTTCGTACCAGTCCTTCTTGGATTCAACCCAACCTGTCTTGCCAGGAATCAACCCATGGAAAACTGGAATCAAACTTTCCTCACCGGTAACTCTTTATTCAATGGTTCAACGGAAATTAATACTATTATCTTTCATGACGCAGAATGACGATTTTATTTAAGATGCTCCCATTTTCATTGCAATTTCGTGTCATTTATTTATTTTCTTTTTTAAAGGCAGTGGATTATACCACTAGTTGAAAACCGATTCAACACACTTTGATTCCCATTCATAAATACCTTTTTGGTTAAAAGGTGTAATAAAGTAAGAAACTCTGTAAAACTTATCCGTTTCCGAGTGCTTGAGCTCTGTTTCCACCTCTATGGAATGTTCAGTATGTACATATACGATGTCCGTACGAGTGTATTTTCTGGTTCCGTTCGTGCGCATGCGCGTATAGTCTTGGTGCTTTTCGCTGGTTTTCCTTTCACACACAGCGCGGCCAACTCACCGACAGCGCATGCATCGCCCGTAACAAGAAACGTCTTGCATCAAGACTAGCGCGGACAACCGGTAATAAACACTGGTCATTATCAACGGTTTAAACACCCCCACGTGACGTGCTCTTCACCAATAGGAATAGCGAAACTGTCTGAGGTATTTATGAGTATCTATTTTTGATGAGTGTTGCTATGGTCGTAACGATTTAAACAGTATACTCTGCTCATTCTCCTAAAGATGAGCCCAGTAAACTGTTCGAAATGTTGAGACCAGCTCAACCGTTTTTACACATGGTTGGACTGCAAGTTTACTATTTTATAGTTAATTCTTTGAGTTTATTTGCTTTATTTATTTTGGAAATTCTGTTACTTTATTTGCTTATTTATTTTGACAGTTGTCACAAAGCTATTAGTGGTGGAGAGTGCAGGAAGAGGATACATAATCAACCCTATTATTGGGGTGAGTAGTCGTGGATGAGCATTGAAAATATTTACTTGATTGCGATCTTTTGTTTGTTTGCTTTTTGTTTGACTCGGTTGTTTTTGTTTTCTTGATTTTTCTTTTATTTTGGTTTAAATGTTGGTTTATTCTATAAAAACACATCAAGTCAAAGACTAAGGGGATTTTGGTCTCACAATAAAATGACGTTTATTTATTTATGTATTTATTTTTATTTTTTTTTTTGGGGGGGGGGTTCTGGTTTATGAGCGTTTATTTTTTGTTTTCTTGGTTGTTTTAATGGACCTTGGACCTAATCCTTAGACAGCACCATGTAATGCTTTACAAGGTTCTTTGGGGCAATTTGCTGCCGATCAGACCAGGAGCACCGGGGCAAACCCCTTCTCTTTTCGATAAGTGCACTGGGTTCTTTTACATGTGTTAAACAACACATGGGACCATCGGGTCTATGTCCCATCCGAAGGACAAAGCAATGGTTAAGTGTCTTGCTTAAGGACACAAGTGTCACGGCTGGGGATTCGAACGCACACTCTCAAGGGGCCGAAATTGCCAATAGCCCGCCCAGCCCCGGACTACCAGATTTACATCCAGGCTACTCATTTTTCCAGTTTGATAGCGGGCTAGAGGGGAAAATAATGCAAATATCAATATTACAAACTGATGGTTATTGTAAAATTTGTGCCTTGACTCAAAACATTATGTGTTTTTCGAGCTACCAAAATCTCACCAGGGCTACCATAAAATACGCTTAATTTCGACCCCGGCACTCTGCTGTTCAGAAACACCAGAGTTTGAATTCATTGCTCTTAACCGCTCGGCCAAGACACTTCCACATACGGGAACATTGCTAGAAGGTGGCCCACGTAAATGTCAATCTGCGTATTCCAAAGCTCAATGATTACAACATAGTGAGGGATGGGGTATAGACCAATCCGACAAAACAAAATTGGTAGTCACCTCTATTGAAACTGCAGTGTCTTTTTGTGCATAATCCAGGCACTGGATATGAAGACACAGCAGCAAATGGCGTGTGATGCTTAACATTTGCGGGCTCGGTGCGTGCCCAGATTGGTGTATAGTAAAATATTTCATGGTATCCATCGGGTGGACAGTCGAGGCATTGGAAGTTGACAAATTACTTGCAGTTCCCAAAATCTTAGGGAACTAGTTTCTCAACTTCCAATACCTTGGAGACTAATAGAGACTGTCCACCCTCAGACCATGTTGTGATATAAATTAAAGACCCTGGACACTATTGGTAATTGTCAAAGACCAGTCTTCTCACTTGGTGTATCTCAACATATGTATAAAATAACAAACCTGTAAAAATTTGAGCTCAATTGGTCGTCGAACTTGCGTGATAATAATTAAAACAAAAACAACCTGTCACACGAAGTTGTGTGCTTTCAGATGCTTGATTTTGAGACCTAAAATTCTAAATCTGAGGTCGCGGAGAATTACTTCTTTCTCAAAAACTACGTCACTTCAGAGGGAGCCATTTCTCACAATGTTTTATACTATCAACCTCTCCCCATTACTCGTTACCAAGTAAGGTTTTATGATGCTGATAATTACTTTGAGTAATTACCAATAGTGTCCACTGCCTTTAAGATGCGGTCGTAACACCTTAAGGCCATGTCACACTAGGTAATTTACAGGCAACCAGTTCCAGGCAATCTCCAAAATGTCCAAGAAGAGAATCCATTCATATATTTTTCTGGTGGGTCATTACTAGACAATGTTAAAAAATTCGCAACCAAAGTACTCCGTTAGCATGCACTGTTTGTTGCCTCCAAGTTGCCTGTAAAAGTTACCTTGTGTGACAAGGCCCTGACATTGGTGCATTGACGAAACAAAACAGCATCTTGGAATGACTTTTTCCGTTCCCATCAGCCTGAAGCAATCACGGGGTCGTCTCGTCTGAAGGGCGGCACCGCGACCAAACTCCTCCTAGAGGTCATCATGTTGAATGCACTCCGTCAGCTGTCTAGCAGTTTATCGCTCGGGGAGCCGCCGCCAGCTAACCAAAGCTCACCAGTAGAGGGTGCTGCTCGCTGTATGCATTTGATGAATATGTATCGGACTGTCTGGGAAGAGACCTACCCACAAGCTCTCCAGGAAGGATTGAGCGATGTCGTTGACTGGGCTGGTGCAAGGTAAGAACAACAGTATTTTGGCACACAAACCCTGTCGTCCCAAAGTTAATGACTTTTGGGGTTGAACAAAGAATTGACTAGAGTGGGATTCGAAACAACGACCTCCGGATTAACGTGCCAGCATTCTCCATACTGAGCTATCTAGCCATTGTTGGAGGTGTCCCTATTTTGTCAATATCTTTGTTAGGGGGTGCCCAAAAAAATTAATGACGAAACAATATTTATAGATACATGGTGAATGCGAAAGATGACAGCTTTATTTTCATGCTACCCTGTGAAATACTTTAACACCTTAGCAAATTTTGTTGCTACGGTAAGCATGAAAATTTGTTTACCGTTAAGCAGCTGGGCGATTCCAAGCAAACATGGACATGACACCAAAAAATAAAAATTGTGTAACAACTTTCTTTCCACGTAAAAGTTATAGCTACACATATAACATATGAAAGGAAACAGACATTAACTTTTTGTACACACTCTGTACCATTTTGTACAAATTCAGCTCATGTTTGCACAAGCTGTGAACAGACCCTAAAAAGTGAGCACATTAAGGTGATTTCTTCAAAGTTAAATATTGTCCCCCACAAAGGTTCTTCCAGCAAAACTTTAATAGTTGTGATCAGCAGCAGGTACAACTATTTAAAATCCAGAATGAATTTTAAAATGTGTTTCTCATTTAAGCAATATGTGAGTGTACTTGTGGGAGCTTCAACAGGGTGTAATGCGACTAACCGAGAGATGAAGTTATTTCAATTGCACGAAAAATCCACTGTCTATCTTCATGGCAATTCAAAATATACTTCTACCCTTATTACCAAGTCTGAAATGAGTAAAGAAATCAACACTCTAGTTGGTGTATTTTAATAACGAGTCATCAAAAAGTGTAATGCGACTAACCGGTAATGCGACTAACCATGCAATGTAATGTGACTGACCAAATCTTTTTTCAAGAGGAGGACGCTAAGAGGTCCGCAAAGCTGGATATCTTGGTTTTGACTTACTAGAGGACAATATTACATGAATTAAGAGATCTGGGGCTCTGCAAATGCCACTCATGCCCTACCCACTGCATTTTTCCCAAAGCACATGCTGAAACCTATAACATGTGTTGTACATGTGGCACTCCAATCTGTAACTTCTAGTTTCATCATTGGTACAGAGTCTTAATGTTAACATATGAAAACAAATTAAGAAAAGCAACATTTCTGAGAATTTTCAGTAGAAAAGTGAAGTAATGGAACTAATTTACTCCACAAATTGTGGACATATGTTGTACCATTGCCTAGGCTGAAAAAGCAGAAGAATATTAAAATACAAGGAATTCAAGAAGAGCACAGAAAAATTTCCCAAAAGAGCAAACAAAAGCAAAAAGCTGATGTCCTCTTGCCACAATTTTCCTTCAGAAAGAAGAAACATGATAACTACAAAATGCTGCCTTACAAACCAGGGTAGTGATGCAAGAGTAGCAATGCATGGTCAGTGGTGTGTGGTGTAACATGCAGTGAAATGTATCCAGGTAAAGTCGAGGAGATGGGTGATCAAGAAGGTTTTTTGTTTTGTTTTATACACTTTTTCGACACAAAACAAATTGTTTGTTGCATTGAGGAACCTGTGATAACCAACAAGGCCATTTTAAATTCACAGTCCACTTTAAACAATAACCCAAACTTTGATTTTTCAGGGACATGGTTACATGTATGTAAGTCACTTTAAATCTGCGATTTTATTTTTGTTCAATTACATACTCGGCAAGATATTTTGCCAAACAAGAACTCAGTTTGGGCTCCATTGGGCTTGGCTTAAGTGGCCGGACAAACTGTAATGCGACTAACCGTAATGCGACTAACCATGGTTTTGCCACGTAAACCTAAAAGTTCAAGTTGCTGACTATTTATAAGTATCCTGTTGGATACTAATGTATAAGAGATGTGTGCTAAATGTAGTAAAACCTTTGCAAGTTTTTTAGTTTGAGGAAACTTTTGAATTGAGACAAGTGTATTTTTTACCATGTCCTTTTTGTGTAATGCGACTAACCGCTTTTTACAAAGCTATAACATCCAGAGTACAACGCCCACAACATTTTTAATATCATCACTTCAAAGCCAGTCACTTCAAAGATGTGTTACCAGTAGACCTCCGTGCTAGCCCGACGGCTAGAAGCAAGTTGATTCATGTGTGTTAGCAGCCGGTACCAAATTGATTTAAAATACTAAGTATACAGTCCTTAAAGGCAGTGGACACTATTGGTAATTGTCAAAGACTAGCCTTCACAGTTGGTGTATCTCAACATATGCATAAAATAACTAACCTCTGAAAAATTGAGCTCAATCGGTCGTCGAAGTTGCAAGATTATAATGAAAGAAAAAACACTATTGTCACACGAAGTTGTGTGCTTTTTGATGCTTGATTTTGAGACCTCAAATACTAAACTTGAAGTCTCGAAATCAAATTTGTGGAAAATTACTTCGTTCTTGAAAACTACTTAACTTCAGAGGGAGCCGTTTCTCACAATGTTTTACACCATCAACCTCTCCCCATTACTCGTAATCAAGAAAGGTTTTATGATGATAATTATTTTGAGTAATTACCAATAGTGTCCACTGCCTTTAAGTATCTTGCTCAAGGACAGAAGTACCCAGATAGACCGGGACCCAAACCCACTTTCTTCTGATCAGAAACATCAGAGCTAGACCTCTCTAAATGAATTTTGACGGAAGATCAAATGCAGTTTCAAAACCAAAAATCTATGACAATTTCCATAATGTATATATGCTACACTGTCATGACTGTACATACAATGCACTAAATACACGTAACATGCAAGTTTGTTTGTACATGTTTTCCACAGTTTAAATGCAGGCGGGCATGTGTACTACATAGGAACAGATGAGTTGAGTTTTATGGGACTACTGGATGCTTCAGAGTGCCCACCGACTTTTGGCGCAGGTATGTTTTGTTTTTTATTCCTTGGTTATAGTTTACTTTTTAGATGATCAATTCGCATTTGTATAGCACATTTTTATGTGCTATACAAATGTGGTTTATTATTGCTATCACAGGCCTGATACTGCACGGAGGCATTTTAATACAGAAGCGATTGCCTCCATGCCCCCTGGTCATTGCCTCGGTGCCCTTGAAATGCTCCAGTAGAAATTTACAAATTCCTCATAGGGTGCCCTTTACAAGGAGGAAATGCCTTGGTGCCCTTGCCCTTTCAAAAAATAAGCATACTGGCCTGCTTTTATAAATATTCTCATCAAGAAGGGAACTTTGCCAACTCAACTAGCTGGCTACAGACAATAATGTAGGTTTAGTCTATGTAACTACATGTAGACAACAACACTTATTCTAGTCATTATGAAATCATCAGTTGGCTAGGTTGGATTTGCAACCTTTTTCATTTCAGGGGGAAATATTTCACCTAAAAACAATTTCTACTATGAACTTCATAATCACGATATAAGATTTCAGACTAAAATTAAACAATGGTGTGTTTTATCCTTACCAATCCTTTAACGCTTTTTGGGTAAACTATCAGTCATGTATCACCTTTCAATTTCAATTTGTTCCTGATGAGACATTTTTCAGAAGTTGTTGATGATTTGCATGATCAGTTGTCTGGAAAATTGCATTTTGGGCACAGTCGGCAAATAAGGCACTAAATCAAGAAAAGAACGGGGGATCCAGATTGAAAGTCAGCAGGCCTTGTATTAGATGTTAGTTTTGCATCGTGGATAAATCATTAATAAAATTGTTACCCTTTCACTGATTAAAGCCATTGGACACTTTCGGAACAGAATTTTATTTTTAAGTTCACGGATTTACAAATAACTTACAGGGTTTACAGAAGGTAGGCCTGATGGTGAAAGACTTCTCTTGAAATATTATTCAATGAAATGCTTTACTTTTTGAGAAAACATTAAAACAATATCAATTCTCGATATCGAGAATTACGGATTTATTTTAAACACATGTCATGAGACACGGCGTTACGTGTGGAAACAAGAGTGGGTTTTCAAGAATGGGTTATTTTCTCCAGACTCCAATGACCAATTGAGCCGAAATTTTCACAGGTTTGTTATTTTATGTATAAGTTGTGATACACGAAGTGTGGGCCATAAAAAGTACTGTTTACCGAATGTGTCCAATGCCTTTAAGCACTGTATACTCAAGTTCTGTATGCAAATTCACACCTCTGGCCGATTTCACAAAGCCAAAACATTTGTCGCAAGAAAAATGGTCAGTATTACCATATTGGTTTGTTTTGTGACATCACACTTTACTTAGCAACTACGATTGATTTGGTTGAAGATCAATCTTAGCTCTTTGTGAAATCGGCCCCTGATCATTCGGGTGAGGAGTAAATCACAAAACAATACTAGCTCATTTTTCTCGCCCTGAGGAATTACTATTCCTCAGGGAGAGAAAAGTCAGCTAGTATTGTTTTGTGATTTACTCCTTCCCTAGTAAACTAAACACTTTTTAAACGGCTGTGGAATAAAAAAATATATGATTCTGGGGTAAAAGGTTTATATGTATGGATAGCTCATGGACTCAACTTTCATATGACACCAAAAAGTCTGAAAAAAAAATCATGTTTGGGTGAGCACTGCTCACTTTTGTAAAATTGAATGCGTTAAGACAAACTTGGATAAGACAAATTGTAAAATTGAATGCGTTAAGACAAACTTGGATAAGACAAATTGTAAAATTGAATGCGTTAAGACAAACTTGGATAAGACAAATTGTAAAATTGAATGCGTTAAGACAAACTTGGATAAGACAAATTGTAAAATTGAATGCGTTAAGACAAACTTGGATAAGACAAATTGTAAAATTGAATGCGTTAAGACAAACTTGGATAAGACAAATTGTAAACCTGAATGCGTTAAGACAAACTTGGATAAGACAAATTGTAAAATTGAATGCGTTAATTACCATCTGTTCGTATTTGTTTCCTCTTAAGATCCAAACGATGTGAGATGTTTTGTACTTGGGGGTCTCAAGGCTCTTGGAACTAGAGATGGTGACTCATCAAAAGTAAGTTCTAACATCTTGAAACTTTCAGTACATTTGCAGGACTATTGTCTCGCTCAGCAATACAGGCCTATGTAATCCAACAAACAATTTGACATCAGAGAACTGTCCTGGATTAATTATGACAAGATCCCCTTTAGTGCAAGGAAGTCTCATGCCGGTGATTTTTATTCACAGGGCTCGGGAAAGTATGGAGTATACAGTGCTATAATATTACGTTACATTTTATGGCGCGTAATGCAGGAGCCTCAATGCCCAACACAAAACATTAAAAGAAAATGTTTACGTATATATTAAAAAGCAATTGGTACAAACGAAAGACTCAAACAAATGAGTAAGTTCCTAAAGATCTGAAGAGAGGCAGCTTCACGTATATGAATAGGTATTAAAAAGTTGTTAAACCAAAATTAGTTTGATATTCTTTATCCCTGATGCAAAGTTCCATCTACTGTATTAGGTCTCATTAGGTTTGGTTTTGTTCCTAACAGGGAGCTCATTTTAAGATTAGCTTGGACGACTTTAGGAAAGTCAACGTGCCAGCTCTCACTCAGGCAGACACTGTTATATTTCTCACATCCGGCCGCAAAGTTGACCAGTCCATCAAGATATTAGTGCACTCAGTCACAGCAAGATGTACGCAAGTGGCGGTGTTTGTGTGCTACAGAGATGATGTGGAGAAACAAACAGTAAGAGTAGTATAAGAGCGCTGGACTCAAGTCCTTGCGTTTCTGGGCCCAATTTCATAGAGCTGCTCGGCACAAAAAATTGCTAAGCATGAAATTTCTTCCTTGATACAAACAGGATAACCAGCCTAATTTCCACATGATTTTCAGGATAAGCAACCAACAGCTGAATACCAGTAACAAGCAATATCCAACAAATGGAAATTTAGTCGATAATCCTGTTTTTATGAGGGAAGAAATTTCATGCTAGGCAAATTTTGGTGCTTAGCAGCTCTATGAAATTGGGCCCTGATCAGCAGTGTGTGGGTTTGGGTCCCAGTCGTGACACTTGTATCCCTGAGCAAGGTACTGCACTGTAATAACTTTGTCTTTAGGATGGGCGTTACAACTGTAGGTTCTGTGTACTAGGATTGGGAGTGCATGTAAAAGAACCCCACAACATTTATCTTGGTAGAGAAGGGGTTAACCCTGGTGTTTCTGGTTCACATAGGAAGCACCCTCGTTTACAGATTCCCTCAAACTTGCAAGCACAGTGACTAAGTTTACTTATGAGGCACCATTGGCTATATTACCAGAAATTATTCGAAAAACTAAAACAATGATACAAATTATCTCTGCACAGCTTATCGTTGTTGCAAGAGAAGGGGTTTGTCCCTGTGTTTCTAGCAGTGGCTGCTGCATGCAACACAGCAACTTGTAAACCCCTGTAAACCCTAGGTTACATTACATAAATGGTTCTCATAATCCAAAAACTTCAAAACCTGTCTGGAAATAAATAATGATCAGGCACTGTGAGACACCTGTAGATAAAGCGCTATATATAATTAATTTTTATTAGTAGTCAGTAGTAGTAGTAGTAGTAGTAGCAGCAAGACAGTATCATAGTTTCCTATGACTCAGGGATGATATTTTTCAGACTTTTATCTGAATTCAGACTTTTTAAAGTCTACCTGGTAACCAAAAACGCTTTACTTTTCTCCAAATTAAGTTCTTGCTCTTTGATCTACTGCTCTAGCACTGAGGATACTGTTCACAGAAGCTCATTGGAATCTATAACTCCAGGGCTGGATTTCACAAAGAGTTAGGACTAGTCTTATCTCGAGTTAGGATGGGTTACTCGTCCTAACTTAGGACTAGCCATGCGTGTTTTTATATCTCCTAGAACTTAGGACTAGTCCTAACTCTTTGTGAAATCGACCCCTGGGATTATCAAAAGGTGTACGCCTAAGATTTGGATCCCAGTTTCAGCAAGGACTCTCTTTGCCGATATTCTTCTCACCCTTAAAAAAACCTTTTTAATCGAGCAGGGAGTCCTGCAGCAGTGCTTCCCTCGCGTCATCGAAATTCAAACCCACGTCAAGCAGTACATCCGAGCCTTCATGGAAGGCAACGAGTCGGCATCTTGGTTTGATATGGTGGGGGTACAAACAATAAGACAGTTCTGTGCCGAGATGTCTTGCAAGCTGCTCCTTAATGCCGTCAGTACGGCCGCTCACATCAGGAGGGGAAAAGTCTTCCACAATCTCATGGTAGATCTCAAACTCAGGTGAGGATGTCTTATAAAAGAGGGGGTTGAAAAGTCAAACTCAGTTTTAATTATACCTCATACATATTCATGACTAGGTTCCAGGGTCAACTCAGTCACATATAGACGATGTGACCTGTGACATCACATGTTTACAAAAGAGCCACAGAGCCTGGACTTCCTGCAGGCACGATTTGTACACAGCCTTATGGAAGAAAACATAAAATCTTTTGTTATATGGAGATTGCACTGTCTAATTCCTATCAACTTTTGATATGATGAAAGGGGGCACATCTTAAAACCAGCTTTTACTTTCATAACTCTTGGATTTATGTGGAAATTATTTTCACAAAATGTAAACTTTCCCATATGAGCAGTGTAGTAATGTACATGTATCTTGCCCGCCAGAAAAGCCAAAGAATGTACAAGGTCACACTTATTGTAAACAAAGGTCACATGGTCTATACTCATGACTGAGAGTCGGGTAACCCTTACACCAATGTGTGTGAAGCAATGTATTCTCTGTACTTTCCCGAGGCCTGTGAAAGTCCCTTACCTCACATTAAAATGGTGTCAAATGCCAATTGTGTTTGACACCCTTCAAGGGCATTTTTGTATCAAAAAAATATTTAAAAAACGTTTGATGATGTCACATTTACAAAATATAGTATGTACATATTTGTGCTTAACTTTCAGTTCATTTCTGAATTCTAATCATGGTAAATCAAAATGGCATTGACTTTAGGCTTATATAACTGGCACAGAAATTCCTCTTTGAAATGTACCTACAAATTTGTTTTTTGATTATCCGATGACATCATGATGTCAGAAACACCAGATCAGTCTGTTTGACCATGAGACCATGAGATGCCATACTTAATGTTATTTTTGTGTGTTGTTTTCTTTAACAGTAACAGCAAACTGTTTCAGAGAGGAATTGCAATAGTACAGGTATGTAAAAATATAAAGCCACCAACTGTTTGGTTGAGGTTTGTTTTTAAATTGCAATTTGACACTGTCCCCAAGGGCAATAACAATATACAGTTTTAGCGCTTTTTGCTTGATACCTTTGGAGACTAGTGCGTAAAAGCACTCACCTCTCACTGTAGTGGCCCTGGTTTTATTCCTGGCTAGGGTAAATTGTGAGTAGAGTCATGTCCAAATGGTTGTTCTTCTGGCCCTGCCTTGGATTTTCTCTGTCAAGTATAGACGACAACGTGCCCCTGGTGGCTTTTGAAGTGGCCGTCCAGCCTTGTGGTGTAAGACGATCTCTCATTGTTTTTTTTTGTTTCAATGCCACATTTTTTAAGCAGTTTCGGTTTTAGTTTATGTGGTATTCTATTTCCTTATTTGTAGAATCTGGCAGTATGCTCAGCAGATGCAGCTCTCACTGCGGTTCTCAGGTCCTTATATGGAGTAGATGTAATATCAGAGGAGTTGAAACAAATGGCAGTGTCTGAACATACTAGAATCGGTTCATTCAAACCAAAGGTAGGATACAATAGCGTTTCTCTCCTCGTGCATATCTTGGGTGACTAGGGCATAAAAGCTCTCACCACGTCTTTTTTTTGTACATACATGTACGTGCGCAATTTGGCAATGTTGTCGTTAATTTTATTTATTTTTTCGGTCTGGCCCCAATGCGTGACAAAATGGTTGCTGCACGTGAGAGCGCGAGTCTCATGCCTAATGTGTGAGACTTGGTAGATCTTAATAGGAGACTTTTACCAGGGCCTTTTTTACAGTAGTGCGCATGATCAGACCTACGTGCATGACTGAGCATGTGCGTGCAGGCCCAGAGCTGCAAAAAAGGACCATTGTGCCGCCAGCATCTCAAAAGTCTCATATTATTGCACTTTTATTATAAATATTAAGCTGAAAAGCTGTTAAAGATAAGACCATTTTAAGGTGGCATTTTCTAGAATTGTTCAACAATCCCCAGTTTATTACGTGTTACAAGAACAACGTTTACTTGTTGGTGGATTTTTATTTGTACTGATGTGTGTTAGCACTGTTTATATAACACCCAAGCAGATCCTTGCCATTTGATTGGAGGATTGTCTGTCACGTGATAGCAAATAAAAGTACCAATACACGCTGAGTCACTCACCGTGCTTTTTCGTTCCATCCGAAAAGTACCATTGCACGCTGCCAGCGTGCAATGGTACTTTTCGGATGGAACGAAAAAGCTGAGTAAAAACATCACTGCGTGCGTGTGTCGTAACGCAGCAGTGTTACTGCAAGGCATATTAGTAAAATTACTAGCATTCGGCTTCTACAATTAAAAATTGTAGGCCTACGCTTTGTTTGTTTTGAAAGTTGTATCTTTCAATCAAAATGACAAAGATCTACTTGGATGTTATATAAAACAAATAATGAATGTTTTTCATTCGTGCAATGGTGCGAAAATGTTCATTCGTTGAAAGCTGGAATGTTCCATTCAACTCGGCTCCGCCTCGTTGAATAGAACATTCCATCTTTCAACTCATGAACATATTCGCACCATTGCACTCATAAACATTCATTATGTGTATAATACTCAGTACTAAGTACCGAGTATACACCTGAGTATACAGTGCTAACACACATCGGTGTATGGGTACAGGACTCAGGAAAGTACTGAGTATACAGTGCTAACACACATCGGTGTATGGGTACAGGACTAGGGAAAGTACTGAGTATACAGTGCTAACACACATCGGTGTATGGGTACAGGACTCGGGGAAAGTACTGAGTATACAGTGCTAACACACATCGGTGTATGGGTACAGGACTAGGGAAAGTACTGAGTATACAGTGCTTACACACATCGGTGTATGGGTACAGGACTCGGGAAAGTACTGAGTATACAGTGCTGACACACATTGGTGTATGGGTAAAAAACAAAATTAATATTTATTTGTACTGTTTTTTTTTTTATTTTCAGGTCATCCCTACCGCAGTGATTTTGGCTTGTAAAAATTGTTGTGTGCATGAAGCTATGGAAGTCTTGATGAAGTTCCCAGTCATACGAACAGCTCTGGCACAGTTATGATGTGTTGATGTTAATAAACACCCAGTACCAAAAGTTTTGTATTCCAGACAAAGCCTCGGTACAATGAGCAGCGTGCCGTATCGATACCTCTGGTCTCTTACCCCTGGTAGGGATGTAATAAAAATAGTACCAAAGTCTTATATAGCACACTAATCTACCAACAAGGTACTCACAAGGCGCTAAGTATATACATTGATACAGAAAGAGAGGTTATGAAAGTTATGAATTATGAGACCCAATTATGTAGCGCCTTATAAGGGTTTACAGGGTGCTACTGCTCATTTAGCAGGCACAGCCAGGAACACTGGGGCGAATCCCTTCTCTTTTCTATAGTGCTTATAGTATGCATATGTGAAAATGCAAGTATTTTGACGCTATTCCATTCCAAATTAATCAGGTTTTTACATTTTACATTCAAAATGAGTCATGGTCACCTTTAAATCTTATTGTACATTTTATGTCAATTTTATATGGGAGATTAAACCTACTTTCTTTCAAGATGTATACAAATAACTGTTACCTATCAATATTTTTGGAATGATCCTATTTTTATAAGAGAAATATAACTTTGATCAAGCAATAAAAAAACAAAATTATTTATAATTTTTGTAACACATAAATAGTGCCATGTATATTTGGTATGGTATGTATAAAATGGTGTGTCCATTGTCTTTCTCGAACCACTTGTATGTGTATATATAGTTTTTGCCTTTCTTTTTGATTAATCTTTCTTTAGGCCAGGCCCATGCCACTTGAGGCAATTTATGGGGAACCTGTTCCCGTCTATAGCCAAGAAGAAATGGGTATCCACGATTTATGTTTTGATCAATTTATTTGTGGATGAAGAGACATTGTTACAATCGTGGTCTATGTGATGCAACATCTATATTAAAGACACTGGACACTATTGGTAATTGTCAAAGACCAGTCTTCTCACTTGGTGTATCTCAACATTATGCATAAAATAACAAACCTGTGACAATTTGAGCTCAATTGGTCATCGAAGTTGCGAGTTAATAATGAAAGAAAAAACACCCTTGTCACACGAAGTTTTGTGCTTGCAGATGCTTGATTTCGAGACGTCAAATTCTAAATTTGAGGTCTCGAAATATAATTCGTGGAAAATTACTCCTTTCTCGAAAACTATGGCACTTCAGAGGGAGCCGTCTCTCACAATGTTTTATACTATTAACATCTCCCCATTACTCGTAACAAAGTAAGGTTTTATGCTAATAAATATTTTGAGTAATTACCAATAGTGTCCACTGCCTTTAAAACTGTTTTTTTTTTACTGATAATAATTTTGAAAGCCCAGTACTCAGTAACAAGGTTGTCAAAAAAAATCTGACTATAATAAACGCAGCTGAATATCTCAAGCATTCACACGGCTTTTGGTTTGTCATTTTTTAGCTGTAAACCCTCGGGTCTCCTCCAGCCTTCTATAGGTCCCTTCTCCTCCCCCGTGCTTGTCACCAACTGGTTCAGTTCAGTCAGCACACTCTCCCTACCTACTCCAAGTTGGTTTAAGTTTAGGTTTAGCCCCAGCTCCAGTCTACACGAGCCCAGCTTATCCTGGGCCCAATTTCACAAAGCTGCTAAGCAAACAATTTTGCTTAGCATGAAATTTATTTCTTGATGAAAACAGGATAGCCAACTTGTTGCATACATGTATTGCTTGTTACTGGTGTTTAGCTTTTGTTTGCTCATCCTGAAAATCACGTGGACATTTTGTTGGTAATCCTGTTTTTATCGTGGAAAAAATTTCATGCTAAGCAAATTGTTGTGCTTAGCAGCTCTATGAAATTGGGCCCTGTTACTTTTCTCGCCTTCGCACCCCATCGAGGCTATCCCAACAAGCAGCAGTCGGCAACAGTGTCCATCATTCTCCCGAAGCTGATCGAATTATCAAGCACCGGTTCTGTTGAGAACCACCACAACTCATAGGAATTTTACTCATGGTGTCACCGCAAACCTCGCCTAATAATACTCCCACCTTGACAAGTTTTAAAGGCAGTGGACACTGTCGGTAATTACTCAAAATAATTATTAGCATAAAACCTTTAACTTGGTAACGAGTAATGGAGAGCTGTTGATAGTATAAAACATTGTGATAAACGGCTCCCTCTGAAGTAACGTAGTTTTCGAGAAAGAAGTAATTTTCCTCGAATTCTCGAAATCAAGCATCTGAAAGTAAACAACTTCATGTGACAAAGGTTTTTTCTTTCTTTCATTATTATCTCGCAACTTTGACGACAAATTTAGCTCAAATTTTGTCAGGTTTGTTATTTTATGCATGTTGAGATACCCCAAGTGAGAAGACTGGTCTTTGACAATTACCAATAATTTCCAGTGCCTTTAAAACAAATTTTGTCAGCTTACATCTTACGGATTCATAGTTCTTTTCACACACAAAAATGTACATCGTATTGGGGAATCGAGATAGTGCTACCAAATTGAAAAAAAATTCAAATTTCGAATGTATAATTTCGACTTTACATAGGCTCGAATTGAAAGGGTTTTGAAAGAGTGCTTTGTGGTGCACCCATACATCCTTAGAGATTGGGAATGGGGGAAAACTTTAAAGACTCCAAGCTAAAATGTTGTATGTTACCAATTGACACCCTTCAATGTTAGCACCAATTCATTGCAATTCGGTCACTTCAATTTTTTAGACTTTTATGGAAAAAAACACCTTTTCATCAAATACAATATTATAGTAATTTTTTAATTAAACAAACGCAAAAATTAAACAAGCGAGAGAAATTCAACTTAACATTGCTTTGGGCATATTATACGACCCATGGTACGGTGCAGGGACAACTGCTCTCAAATTAAAAAAGCAATGAAAAATGGTGGTTGAAAATGGACCCAAAAAAAGAAAGCAAAGGAGATTGTTTTTACCCGGTTGTAACAATTATCTGTGTAAAATTCTCTCAAATCAACCACTTTGCCTCTTTGACTATCAGAGTTGTAATATGGTTTGGGATTTCATTTCGTAAGGAGAGGCTTGAAGAAAACAGCCAAACAAACACACAAACAAACAAAAACTAACGAGCACATTGAAGGACAGACACGATTTTCACCAGACTGTCATTAGCTGATGACACGGGACTCAAATTAATCGAAAAATGGCAAACAAATAGACCAAGCAAGTCACGTGCAGTTCGAACATTTTTGGCACAACTTTTGACTCACGTGAAAGCAGGTGAACTTTAACAGGTCCCGTGGTCGCCAATGTTCGAAATAAGCACGAGACTTGTACGTTCTATAAAATCTGGGAGCTGCCGGTTAATGGAAGACGGAAGTTTTTATCCAAGACAAGTCAATGATGTCTGTACTTCCATAAAGCAACTAAGCCGCCTTCTTCTTACTGCAGCACTCGGACCTGCGGTTCAAAAATAAAAAGTGGTGTGGAAACAAACATTAATTTTTGCAAATAAATATAAGCTTAGGCTATTTTAGATAATAATTTTGCAAAGTATTTTTTAGGATCTTTCTGGTTTGAAGAGATGAACCAACTGGTGTTTATCCACTGAAATGTTAATTGTTAAATCACACAGAAGAGAGTCTTTCCACAACCAGTTGCGCTTAGTTAGGCTACGCCTACGCAGTTTTGGCGCCGTTTGCTTCAATTTGAAACTTCATCATGAGCGAGTAGCAAGCCCTATAGATCATGCGAACTTTGCGAACTAACACGGTCGGCCATTAATATGGAAGTCATGGACTCCCATAAATGGCCGATCGTTTCAGTCGACGAGGTAAAAGGAAAACCACGCAATTTCGAAGCATATTTTTGTAGATCATTGTATTCTACTTTTAAAACATCTTTCTAACCATGCACTTCATAACAAACGGTTACAAACGCTTTTTATAGACCAACTCGACCTATCCAAGGCAAACGGTGTACCTTTAAAATATTGCATACAGGTTAATATATTATTTTGTCTTGCCTTCTCACTCGTAGCATGAGGACCACCAAGAACCAGATTGAAGTGATGCATGTACTCCCAACTACAGACACTGCCCAGACATTAGGAAGACCCATTATGGCATTATTCACAGCCATCAAGGAATCTGAAACGAAACCGGCAGTTGTTGACTAACGTATTGTGGACCTATTTGAATTGTTAATCTTGGAGGGTTGAGGGCGGAAACGACCATGCAATTCACAACAAGAAGGAGCTAATAACTCATAATTATGACTTACTAGGAACATTACAGAATTGGTTTTTGCTAACAAAACAGTTGCTGGCAGTGTAAGCACTATCCACCCTAAACATAAACTGACAAACCTGTCGAAGTTTGAGATCGATCGGCCATCTGGGTCATGAGAGAATAGCGAATAACCGATTACAAATTTTGCATTGCATCGTTGCCAAAACAAAAATGAAAAAAGCGCTCACTGAGCGATAAACTCAAAACGCAAAGTTAGATTATTAATTTCTCATCAAATATGACACAGAATTATTTCAAGGGGTGTTTTCAACTTATATCATCATCATTAGACCGTGTAAAGTTTTATGTAAATCTGTGACCATCACGATTTTTGTTTCTTACCAATTCTGTAACATTCTCAAGAGTTAGTCGTCGTGTGTACTGGGTCATCAAATATTGAATACCGCAATATTGGGACTTTCTGTCTTGTCCCGCTCTCTTTTTCATACGAATGCTAAATTATTCTTTGTATAAAGCTTCTTCCTTTTTTAAAGTACATGTGTGTGGCATTGTGTCGGTTGGGAATTTTTTTAGAAATAACTTATTATTTTCTTCAGTCGATACAACATGAAGCTCTAAAATATTGGATAATACATTTACGGGAATCGGAACGAAGATGAAAGCAAGTGAAACAGTTTTTCGTTGATATTAAACATTGAGAAAATAAAGCGAACGCCAGTATAATAATAATAATGGGTGTGTACAAGTAGGCCTACTCTACAGAATAATTATGTCTTCTCTCCCATTAGGCCTAGTGTAGCGTATAGTTCTCTTTTAAAGCCATTGGACACTTTCGGTTAACAGTATTGTCCAAAGCCCCACACTTCGTGTATCACAACTTATATATAAAATAATAAACCTCAGGCTCAATCGGTCATCGGAGTCGAGAGAAAATAACGGGAAAACCCACCCTTGTTCCCGCACGTTTCGCCGTGTCATGACATGTGTTTAAAATAAATCCGTTATTCTCGTTATCGAGAATTGAGTTTGTTTTAATGTTTTCTCAAAAAGTAAAGCGTTTCATGGAATAATATTTTCAGAGAAGTCTAACCCTGTAAGTTATTTGTAAATCTGTGAACTTTTTTTGTTTCTGTTCCGAAAGTGAATAATGGCTTTAAAGCCAGCCCATCTCTAATGTCATCAGTCATATTCGTTAATAGCAACCCAGTATGTTTTGTATTGTTTTTCGTATACATATTTGTCTTTTCTCTATGTTTGTATATAGGCTTTCTTAATGATGCACTAAAAGGCTTCTATGTAAATGTCCAGGCTGTCTTCTAGAAGCCTTGGCTAATTGTTTTTCGTGTCCTGTTTGTCTTAATTGTCTCCATGTTTGCATTTATTTTGTTTGTCTACTGCAAGCCTTGGCTAATTTATATGTCAGCCACCTCTCTTGATTTCGGTGTAGGCCTACTGGCCTACATTAGGTTGAATCTTTTCCCCTCCATCTTCTGTGCTTATTATTTTGCCTATAAATTATCTTTGCAATATTTTGTGGATTATGTTTCAGACACATGCTTCGTTTTGAAAGGGCACCAAGGCATTTTTTTCTCCTCGGTATAGGGACATTCACCCTGTGAGGAAATTGTAAATTTCTACTGGAGCATTTCGAGGGCACATGAGGGCAATCGCTGGGGGCATGGAGGCACTCGCCTTCGTTGCTTCATTTTAGTATCAGACCTGATGTTACTATTTTGAGAAGAGTCACGTACAATGAATGTTTACCCGACTTGAATCTAATAAAATAATACCGTTTTCGCCAAGTGGGCCCTCTGGAGGCCCTGAGTGTAACCGTATCTCATTAGATGTGACCACTACATCCCAATGACTGATCTGACAGATGTAGAGACCATGATCGGTAGCTGTGGGCTGGGAGATCCGTAGAGTTCCGAGATTCTCTACCTGAATTCGAGCCGAAGGATTGACCGGAACACTGTCTTTAAACCATCTGAGGAAATTAATACAAATATGTTAAAACAATCCGGGAGGGAAAACAGACGCTCCGATGATACAATCATCTCCAATAACCTCATCTACAGAACAACCAATTTCGAAAGTAGCCATTTTGTTGCAACTGTTCCAATGTCTTGCTGAGCGTAAATACATTTACTGAATGTGAAACTTGCCTTGTTGTAATAAGAGGTTGATATTTCCTGACCAGGTCCGCCTTACACTGTAGATCAATGCTAGAGTCCTCGGGTACTATCCACAGCGCTTCTGCAAATGCTGTCAGATCAAAATATGGTATTAGCCCAGTGTTTATTACCAGATACCAACAAATTTAGTGTAGAGGAAAACAGATCTCAGCCGAAATGGGTCCGATGGAAGCAAGAATTACTGTACTCGAAGAAAAAAAACTGGCTTTGAAACATAAACGCAGAAAGATCAGCCACATCAGTAACGGTAGGCCTATTCCAGATTAGGCCTAATTGCAACACAGAGAGTATAGGCCAGGTCTATCACTGGGCTGGCCTGGGGAATCGTCACAGTACTAGCATTGGAAAAGGCGTTCCCAAATCTACAAGTGACTGCTTACAGACTTATCAACCTGATTTAAGCTTCTCAGACTAGGCCTATACTATACCTTTTTCCAAACTTAGTAGTTTTCTTTAAAAGTAGTTCGATTTAGACCTGGACTAGCCCTGGCACGACGCCGAGTTTCCATTGCATTGCTGCGTTGACCCATTTTTTAATGACAATAATTTGTGATAATTCTTTTCTAATAATCCCTGCATAATCATTATAGCTGATGAATAAAGGCATGTATACTTACGATTTGCGTGAACGTTGACTGGATTACATAACACAGAAAGAACACATACGAAAACAGCCGAAGCCAAGAAGTCGCTCAATACCGCCGGTGTGCTTCTTCGACCGTCAATACAAACGTGCATGATAACATAATACAGTATGACTCCGTCATAAAACCATAAACATGGCTACAGAGGAATTGGGAAGTCACCTTGTCAATAGAATAGTTGATACACGAGAGACAGCCTCAAGGGAAAATGATTAAAATGTCGGGTAAAGTTTTCAAAACGCTGTTAGCAATTTCTTTTTTTGCGTGTATGATGCGTCCGTGCGCGTCTGAAGCGATGTGCGCGCGTAATGGGGCGCTCATAACCAATCAAACGACAAGGGGATGGGCCGGGCGTACCTAGAACGCGCACGGACCGGGGCGGACGCTGGCGGACGCGGTAGCTGGGGTTTAGCTTGCGCGCGTCAGTACAAAATGTCAGGAAAAATTTGAGCATTACTATGAGTGACATTTTCGGGAAGACCACAAACAAAACCAGTATTGACCCATTTCACCTGACGTCATCATCAGCAAACGGCCGCGGCATGCAGTGGCAATCGTTTATAGACCATTTCTAATGAAATTGTTGACTCGTAAATGACGATGAAATAACTTGAGGTGGCCTATTGCTTTCACAACACACGATGACAAAACTGTTCAACCTTACTAAGCCACTGCCAGCGTTCAATAGCTATTGTGTTCATTTGAAATTATATAACTGACATACAGATCCTTGTCATTTGATTGGTGGAATTTACTTTATACGTGACATTCACTGTTACTCCCATCCGCACCGGCGATCAAAAAGACCTATGGGGAATAGCATTTCCCCTTGTTTGTGAGCAGTACAGCGCCGTAGCGCCGCTGCTAAAACAAAGGAGCACCTGTGCAAAAGGTTGTGATCCGATTTGTGCATTGTTGCCGCTAAGTAATTTGTGTGATTTTTTTTATGATGTTAAATTTTGTAAATACATCAAATGACAAGGATCTATATGTCAGTTATATAAAACAAATATTGAGTGGCTTTAATTCGTGGAATGGAAGGAACATTATAGCTCGGTAAAATTTGGACTACTCCATTTCAATCGGCTTCGCCTCGTGAAATGGAACAGTCCAAATTTTACCTTGCGATAATATTCCTCCCATTCCACTCTGAGCCACTCAATATTTGTATACCATAGAATAGTTATGTTTTGTCATTCATTATGACGATAGGCCTTATGCAACCTTTATGAGCACTGTCAGCTTTTAATAGCTATTGTGTTCATTTTGAAACCATAAAATATGTGAAGTTAGTTGTCATTCGTGGATGATGATAGGCCTACTGTACAAAACTAATGCCTATCATATGCCAATCAGTCTGAGCGCTGCCAGCTTTCAAAAGCTGTTGTGTTCATTTGAAACGATAAAGATAATATGAAGTTTTGTCTCATTCATTAGGCCTTATATTATGACAACACTGCACAAAACTAATGCCTTAATTAATCAGTATGAGCAGATGTTAGGTGGTGTAATTTCAAAACTATTGTGTCCATTTTAACCTGAATGAAAAATAATCACCATAAAATTACCGGTAGCCGTTAGAGTAATTTATTATTCCCTATTAACTATTGATGATCACTTCAATATCTATGGTGTAGAGATTACTGTAAGGTGCAAAGTGCGCGATCAGGAACACGACATACTCTGTTTACAAGTGGAAAAAATGCAAGTAAAAAAACGCCACCCATCTGTCCTAACGTAGGGTCAGTGGACTCAGCCTGCTCCTAAATAATTGCTCCAGATTGGGCAGTCACAGCTAGCTGATGATGGCAGGTTGTTCCATAGGCAGATGGCGCTTGGAAAGAAAGAATACTAAAATGCTGAGATCCGGTTGGGTAGTCAATGTATTGACAAATGCATATAAACAAACGCAAATAGTTGTACATGTACGTATAATAGTTATAGCCTTTTGGTATCGATTTCAATTTGAACCAGGATTCGGGAGAGTTAAAGGCAGTGGACACTATTGGTAATTACTCAAAATAGTTATTAGCATTAAACCTTTCTTGGTGACGAGTAATGGGGAGAGGTTGATGGTATAAAACATCGTGAGAAACGGCCCCTCTGAAGTGCCATAAGTTTCGAGAAAGAAGTAATTTTCCACAAATTTGATTTTGAGACCTCAGATTTAGAATTTGAGGTCTCGAAATCAAGCATCTGAGAGCACACAACTTCGTGTGACAATGGTGTTTTTTCTTTCATTATTATCTCGCAACTTCGACGACCAATTGAGCTCAAATTTTCACAGGTTTGTTATTTTATGCATATGTTGAGATACACCAAGTGAGAAGACTGGTCGTTGACATATACCAATAGTGTCCAGTGTCTTTAAAAAGTAGAATACAATGAGCCACACACATTTGCCTCGAAATTGCGTGGCTTTCCTTTTACTTTGCTAACTAACTCGGCCATTTATGGGAGTTAAAAATCTGACTCCCATATAATTAATGGCCGACCGTGTTTGTCGACGAGGTAAAAGGAAAACCACGCAATTTCGAGTGATACTTGTGTGGATCATTATATTTTACTTTAAAAATATCTTTCTAATCATATGCATTCTATAACAAACGGTTACATACACTTTTCAAAGACCAACTCGACCGATCCAAGGCAGCGTGTTCCTTTAACACCATTTTTTCAACCACCCCCCCCCCCCCCTAAACAAAATCCAAATCAAATCTGAAGGGTAACAATGAACATATTAAAGTAAAATGATATGGAAACTTGAAATTATGAAGAAAATATTACTAAGCCGTCAATTCAGTGTTTTTTTTTGTGCGCGTCAATAATATTTACACTGCAATCTAGCCAATGGGAGGTGAGAAAAACAACATGGCTTCACCGAATTCAGAAGAGGGAATATGTAAAGTATAAACAACGATCTATAATGTTTAACAACAACAAAATAAACACATAATATGTCTAAATAATGAAACTGAGGGAAGTTTAGTCCATTAAACGGGTTAAAATATTACAAATTTTGAGAGTTATGTAATTCTAAAAAGAAAGTAAAGTGGGTAAAAAAATTGATCCCCCCAATTTTTGTGAATGGACGGGGCCTTATGTACTGTCACGTGGATCACGATGTGTTATGCAAGTATAGACTGGTTCCTACATCAACAACAAATAAACGTCATAACAGTCCATCGTGAGTCGGGAATTCTGCATGATCACATGAGGCAAATATTTGATTGCAGTTTTCGTGATACACATTAGACGAAATAACAAACGGTTTTATTTTGTTCGTCCACATTCCAGCATTCTGGTGGGTTTGTCGTCCTTTTAAAAAGGGATTCTGTTCTTCTTTGGAGCAGAGGCTGTGAAAGCCTTGAATGGTGTCACTATGGAGGGCTCAGTCGTTTTAAGCAAGATCGCTGGCAACCTCGTCAAGACGGTTGCAACTGGCGAGGTGAGCTACTTAGTTAGGTTTTTGCCCCCCCCCCTCTCTTTTGAAGTTTTGCAATAAACAATCATCTAATCTCTGACTAAGTAATGTGCGTTAAAGGTGGGTCCCTTCCTCCATGGTAGAATTTGCACTGCTGAGCAGCCTAGCTGGGTCGCACTAAATATCGACAACTCACGACCCCTCACGACAACTCACGACAACAATTTTTAAATGCACTTTAATAGCAGAACATTTGAACATAAGTCAACCGTAAAATGTATGCACAAACTGTTGAAAAAAAGGTGTTTTTTTACCCGAATTTAGTAATGAACGGTAATATCCTCCATGTCCTCTAATATCCTCCATGGGTCGTGAGTTGTCGGTATTTAGTGCGACAGGCCTAGCTTTAGCGGTCCTACTAATACTACTTGCCTTCAACTTGCCGTCAACTCATTTTCGTGTCGTCAACTCATTAAATTCACATGAAAAATCTATAAAAGGGGCACGGAAGTATGAAGTCTGGGCTAAACTACATATTTCTCATGGTTTTCGGTAAAAATTCATTGTGTTGATAAACAAAAGTACCAATCATTGACATCTTGGGCCAAGACTAATCAATGTGAAAAAGCAAGATGGCGGCTGACGGTTTTGCTGCTTCGAGATAAAAAAAATTCAGGAGAAAAAAACTCAATTTTTATTCCGAAATATAACCTAAAACTTACGCAAATTCTCTTTGAGCTGATACTTTACAGTTCTATCCTTCTTTTGTGGATTTTAAATGTATGTTGGTGGAGTTGACAGCGCAAGTGAGTTGATGGCGAGTTGACGGCAAGTAGTAGGACCCCCAGCGGAATACATTTTACCATTATTTTAGAATTAATTAAAGACACAGTGTTGGTATTGTCAAAGATTAGTAGCCTTCACAGTTGGTGACTGTATCTCAATGGGAATTGCACTACAAAATAACAGATTTTCAAAGCCGTTGTTGTCAAATTAATAACAACTCCATCCATTCATGAATGTGAAGAAAAAGCTATGACCTGGGCATAAGCATTGTTCCCGGCACTCCCTGCTGTTGAGGATTAGTTAGGATTTATAAGCAGGGGGAAGTGTTGGTGATATGAAACTCAGTTTGTTAGTTGTAAACCATAAGGGACACTTCTTTTGTGTATACCAGAGGTCAAAGAGTCCATAATGTCAGAGAACCATTTGCTTGCTGAAACTAAAACGATTGATTTTAACTGCCCGAATCAATGCCCGAATCAATCGATTCGAGCAATCGCTTGACAGTTGTCGAGCCTACCCTATTGCATCGCACGCCTTACCGCCGAAATGCAAGGCAAGTGTCAAATTTCTACAGTGTTTCAAATGATGTAAGAATTATTTTTGAATGCTCTTTGACTATTGTTATTGTTAATAAAAACAGACAAAAATTAAACAATCCTTTAAAAAATACTAATTTTACAATGTAAGTAAAAAACATTTCTTACAATGTAAAAAAAACATATAACAAATTTCTTGACAAAAATGTCCAATCAGTCACGCTTTTAGAGAGCTTTGGAATTCTCAGCTTTGTGTTTGTTGAGTATTTAAATGTTTTCTGATTGTTTGTGCAATGTGCACCAATTATAAATTTTAACAACATTTTACAATAAATCACCTGAAAATGTATTGTCTTTTTGGGATCCCTTCAGTCGGGCTCATTTCAAATAGCAACCATACGGCCCATAAGTCATTTGGTTTCACTGTGATTTAATAATTGAACTAGGACGTGTTCTCATCGAGTTCTTAAGTTTAGTTGTTGTAGCTAAGCCATGCAGAACTTTTTTTGCAGGCCTTTCAAAAAAGTGAAAATTGTCCAGTCCCAAGCTCTATGGTCAGACTGGTCAGACACACCATTCCTCCATGGACACAGCAGAGTTAGCCAGCTGTAATCCTTACACAATGTACAGTAAGGCCATTGTATTCCTTGTGTTCAGACTCTAGAGGGCCAGATAAGCTCAGAGAACTGAAGCATTGAGGAACCAATACCCCTAGGCTACTGTTTCAGAAATGCTGCTCAATCATATCTCACTTTAATAAATCGTCAACCATTTTACTTTTTCAATCGTTTTACAGTTGCCAAAACGTCTCTGAATAGACTGCGCGCCTAAGCAGAGCCATGAAATGCGGTGCTGCTTGTATTATCAGAGTGAAGTCACTACAAGGCCAATAGGGGGCAAGCATGTCAGGTTTAGATTTGTAATACTGGGAGTGACTTAACTAGACTATAATCATGTCTGTTGATGACTTCAGATCGGGGCCCAATTTTATAAAGCCTGTAAGCACAAACATTTGCTCACCACATAATTTATGTACCTTTTACAGCAACAGGTTACCAACTAAAATTACAAAAGTTTGCATTGTTGTGACTGGTGACCCACTCAATTTTTTCTAAGCAAAGAAATTCATCAAGCGGTATTTTTTTTCTGTAAAAAAAGGCTTTATGAATTTGGTGCCTGGTGAGGAGCTAAAAATGCCAAGGGGAAGGAAGCAGGTTCCACATAGGAATAGTCTATAGATGTACAATTTTTAATACTTCAAATAAGGCCCAGTAACTGGGGTCACCCCATAGTTATATGGAGTTATATATAATAAACTAGAGGGCGCACTGGCCTGCGCACATGCAGCCATTTTCTAAGGTGACAAAACAGGCATCGCACAGCGTGTGCTTGTGCGGCCATTTTGTAAGTTGAAAAAACAGCATCGCGTAGCGTTCAATACACACAAACTCCAACGTGTACTTCATATTCAAGGCGCGTGCAGAATGCCGTGCTATTCTTGCGGTCCCGTCGCATTTGTGCAAGCAGCATCACCAGTGCGCCCTTTAGTTCTTATAATATAACTCTATTGCCAATTGGCCACCCCTTCTTTGAAGTTTGATTTTTTAAACTATTGTACGAACCACAGATTGGTTTTCAACATTCTAAATGAAACAAGTAGTACAGCACCAAGTTACTGGGTCTATATAACTTCAACCAAACGTTTACAGACAGTCATCTTAATATCATCATTTAACAGGACTAAAGAATAGTTGATACGAGTAATAAATGGGGAGAGGTTGATACATGTAGTATAAAACATTGTGAGAAACAGCTCCCTCTGAAGTGGCGTAGTATTCGAGAAAGAAGTAATTTTCCACGAATTTGATTTTGGGACCTCAGATTTACAATTTGAGGTCTTGAAATCAAGCATCTGAAAGCACACAACTTCAGGTGACAAGGGTGCAAAAGGGTGTTTTTTCTTTCATTAAAGTCACCTGGAAATATAATTTTTTTTCTTTCAAACATAAGAGTATATATGCTTACGAACAATAAAACAATTTTTTTAGTAATTGTTTGTCTCGATTTATATGTTTAAAAAATATATAAAGTTGTTTGGGGAGCTGACTCCGCCTACCCCTTTTGTGACGTCAATCGAGGCAATGCGTATAGTAAACACACGTGCAAAGTACATGTACGTCCAAGTTGTGAGTTGGTACATTTCAAAAAGTGTTTTTCTGCATTCAGCAGCAATACACCTGGTCGGCATTGCCGGAAAAAAAAAAATTGACGTCACGAACAGCGCCCTCTCGGGTCGGGTCTACTCTTAAATTTGTAAATATTATAAGAACTGATTTTTTAAAACCTTAGTTAACTGTTTATTCACATTCCACTCATCAAAACACATATATTAGTGACAAAAGCTTTATTTTGAAAAAATACCACTTCCAGGTGACTTTAATATCTCGCAACTTTGACGATCGATTGAGTTCTAATTTTCATAGGTTTGTAATTTTGACATAAGTTGAGATACACCAACTATGAAGACTAGTCTTTTACAATTACCAATAGTGTCCAGTATCTTTAACAGAACTATAAAACAAAACACAATCCCCTTTTTCTTTCTTCATCAAACTGAATCAAACTGACTCAAAGGAAAACACGGTACCTTAAATGCAGGGGACAGTCGCCAGCTAAATATTTGGTTAAGAATAAACATAAATAATAAAAACGTCATGATGTGACAAATTTGTATCCCAGTCAGTTAGATTTACTGTCTCATTTATTTACATTAGGATTATTTTGTTGAAGTATACCCCAGGTTATGGATGTGAAGCTCATTATTATTACAAACAAATAGTTAATGGCCTGATGTTTGGACCCTAGCAGAGTGTTTCTCAAAGGCTATTATTATTACCTTACATAAAGAAACCATACTCTGTAGAAAGTTAAACAAAAAGATATTGATGGAAACGTTACCTGAAAACTTAGATTTCGTGGGTTTTTTAATTCCATCATTAGCCTACAAGTTAATGTAGGGTTTGGTACATTTCCTGACAAACAAGTGTTATGCAACACATGTGTATTTTGTGTTTGTAGGATTGCTTTTAAAAAGCAAATATGCTATCCTGTATGTGGAGTAGGATTTGTACTCTATGGTTTGAAACTACATTAACAAATACCTTGGACGGTTTCAAGTCTCTGATTGGTCAAAAACCGGTCACGTGGGGGTGTGTTAAGGGTCGGTATAAAGACCGGCTTTGGAAAATAGCGAATAAGTGGCCCCTAAATCAGCATACATTGTGTAAACCTTGTATAAACTACAGCGACATGCTACATGGACACTGAGCCCATGCGCGTGTATAAACGCACAAAGAACAGCTATCGTCCAATCATTTGCCTCCTTTGACCCCAGTGAAGGCGCTGATCAGACCATTATCACTGGTGTCACAGATCAGTAATGTGATTATCGCACAAAAGAGATGGGAACCATCAAAAGCTCAAATACGGCCCTGAACATTCTGGAAGTATCGCCGAGAGAAAAGTCATAAAATTTGAAAAATTTTAGCCGTTTAATTCGTTAAAAATGTATTTATTAATGGGAATAACAGTGTTCGGACCCGTCAACAGCCACCAACCCGGTCATTACCATGCAGTGAAGACTGGGTCCTCGCACTGTTATTCCCTAATTATGACATGTACAATACTGTGTGATGTGAAGCCTTTTGTGTATGCTCCAATCTTTTGGGGGGGGGGGGGTGGGCTATAAAAATACCTGTTTGTATGCATTGCCCTTGTTAACCTGAAAAGCTGTTTTTTTTTTCTTTCTAATTTCAGATGGTCCCTGTTGGGTCTTTCTGGAAGACGCAAGTTTGCATCATCCACTTCATGCGTCGCTTTGGGTGACCACTGTGCCGGCTGGGCGCCAGGGAGTTAAGCACTCTCAAGCCCCAGCTGGAGGCACACAATGTCCGACTCATCGGGGTGGGGCTGGAGGAGTTTGGGGTGGAGGACTTCGTCGAGGGAAAATTCTGGGACGGAGGTGAGAGGCTCAAGTTAATTGTAATAATAATAACCAGTTATTATATGGTCCCAGAGCAGTGATTTCTCTATCATAATTCTCTTTATCTTTCAGAACTGTACATTGACACTAAGAAACAGACTTATGCTGCCATTGGTTACAAACGATACTCCTTGTGGAGCGTCTTGGCAGCTGTCTTCTCCAAGAAAGCCAGGGAAGCCTTGGCTAAGGTAATATTATTTTATTTGTCCTCATAAAAAAACAACAAACATACATATGAGAGGCATCAAGTTTGAATCCTACATGTATGTCATCGACGTGTACCGCAACGATTTAATAAATGATAATTTTGCTTCGTGAGAGAGAATCTAGCTGCGGAGCTAGCTAAGTGGTCTAGTGTGACTTTGCAGTGAAAAGGTTGTGGGTTCGAATCCCACCCTGGTGATTTGCTGTGGATTTTTTTTCTTTTCTCACAAATTAAATGTTTGCCAAGAAAGAGCTCTTCTGGACCCTTGGAGAATAATGTAGACGAAAAAATAGATTAAGCTTTTAAAGAGTTCACAATTCTTATAATTTTGGTTTAATAATTAAAACTTTACAGGAGCAGGACTTGAACCTGCAACCTCCAGACTAGTGTGCCAGTGCTGTACAAACTTAACTATCTTCAATCCCGGTCATATCTCATTGGGCCCCCCTGCCCCCTTTCAATGTTGGTTCTCATTGTTGCTTGATCTTTCTTCTGCGTTCCAGTCAACGTTAGCGAGCTTTCGCAAGGCAACTGGAGGAGCGAGGGGACCGTAAAAAATTCTAAACGTATTTGTTTTCCCAGGGAAGATGAGGTCACTAGCATCAAGTGGCGTGCTTTACCTTCTTTCTCACGTGGTGCAATTCCAACCAAGCATACACCAAGTAGTGGTGTGAACAAAGACGGAAGACGGAATATGGAGCTGGCATGCAGACACAGTACATGTACTTGGGGAATGCCAGCCTCGCAAAAGTTGTCTGATGTTTAGGCGATAGGACCGGACAAAAAAAAGGACCCTCACGGGAACGGGACTTGAGTCAATTCTGGCGATCCACAATATACAGGACAGGAGCACTTGAGCGTGAGCATACGGACTACCGTGTTATGCTATCTTCCGTCGTGTGTGCCTACCGTCGTCTTACCAATGCACCCTGTTGAGCGGGGAGAGAATGTTTTTTTGTCAGGGGAATTGGACAGGGGGTGGCCCAAGCTCTTTGGCCGGGATTGTAGCCCTATAAATGTCGGCATTAGTAGTGGTTGACTTCTTTATGACATCATCTGCCTAAATTTATTAAATTTGGTATTTGACCATACCATTCCCATTATATTTATCCCTGATGAAATCTATTTTATGTTTAAATTTGTTCTCTTTGTCTCTGCAGTCAAAAGCACAGGGAATAACAGGCAACATGAAAGGGGATGGCTTAGGCACCGGTGGAACACTCATTGTTAGCCAAGGTAAGTCAACACCCTATTTAGATCCAAAGACCCCAAGGTGCAGTGAACATAAAACAAATGAAAGAAAACACTCAACTAAACAAGTCTTTGAAAGCCTGTGACATCATAGATCTAAGATTAAAGCCCCTTTCACACAGGAGCAATTTAGCGAGAGTCCCTTGCTAAATTGTAACGTGGTTGTAAGTTTTTCAAAAATGATTTCATTGGCTGAACAAGCGGTGATGTAAGCTTTATTTTTATGATTTGGTCCGAGGGGATGTCTAAAAAATGTGACCACATTGCGGTTTGAAATGACCACACGTTAGGTTTATTGTATGCATAGGATTAAAACAATCAAACGGTTCCAAAAACCAAAGGTATACTTTGCTTTTTTCGGTAAACAGTATGTCCAAAAGCCTACACTTCGTGTATCACATCTTATATATAAAATAACAAACTGTGAAAATTTAGGCTCAATCGGTCATCGGAGTCGGGAGAAAATAACGAACAAAACCCACCCTTGTTTCTGTATGTTTCGCCCGGTCATGACATGTGTTTACTATAAATCCGTAATTCTCGATGTCGAAAATTGATAATTGTTTTAATGTTTTCTCAAAAAGTAAAGCATTTCATGGAACAATATTTCAAGTCTTTTACCATTACCTTCTGTAAACCCTGTAAGTTATTTGTAAATCTGTGAACTTTCATTTTTTTTTCTGTTCCAAAAGTGTGTAATGGCTTTAAGCACAAAATAGGTACAAAACATAACAGGATGCCCTTATTAAAGCCTCATAGAAGCGCTTGAATTATTAATTTCTGATGTCCAAGAAGGTTTAGGATAAACTGAAACAGATTAGGAAACTCCTCAAAGGTGCTCTAAACCCTTCATGTTTTTTCTTCCGCCCTGATTTCATTGCAGAAGGGAAGAGTGTGCTCCTAGACTTCAAACAGTCCTCCCCTGGAGATCATGTCCAGCTAAGTGATGTCCTCAAGGCATTGGGCATTGATGCCTCACCTCCTAGCAATGAGGACTTGGACAAGTCAGCAACATGTCAGGGCGCCAGTGGACAAACCAGTTAGGCGAATCAATCAGTAGTAATTCATCCCACCAACAACTTGGTGCAGATTTTCTTTGAAAAAAAATATATAAAACAATTTCGAAAACTCTTGTTATATCATTACTCAAACTTCTATTTGAGTCATCCATCCACGAGTCTTCAGCGTTGAGTCTGAGTTCTTAATGTAAAGTGCAATTCCTTAGTGACAAGTTCGAGTCCAACTTCAGAATAATTTAACTCAAGTCTAAGTGGCGAGTCCTCAGGGTTGAGTCTTGTGTCAACAGTGTCGATTCTGAGTCGTCAGGTCAAGTACAAGTCCTCAGTGACAAGTAGGAGTCCAAGTTCAGACTCATTTTGCTTCAGTCTGAGTCTCGAGTCCTTTGTGTTGAGTCTGAGTCCTCAATGTCGGGTACAATCCAGACTCGTTAATAGCTCAAGTGGGAGTCGCGAGTTCTAAAGGTTGTGCCGGAGTCTTCAGTTTTAAGTCTTGAGCTCAACCATTGGGTCATGTATGAGTCACAACGGTCGATTTTTAATCACTTTATTTAAAAAACATTTTGCCACAACTATGGACATATGGTTTAAAAGGGCTATGTCGTCATATTCACAGCATGCTTGTTGCTGTATATCAAATTATGAGCTCTCATCCAGTAATACTGCACACTCACTCTCTCCCACAGTATCATATCTATGGAGAGGTTGTGCCTGCTGTAACTGGGCGAGAGCTTCTTAAATAATTGCTCAGATTGGGAAGAAACAGTCCCTTTAAGTCACTTGTGGCTACTGTCGTCTCTGCCGGGTTAGCGTTTCATAAATTGAAGGGAACCTTTTTGGATTTCCTGCACTGTCCAAATTGAATGGATTCGGTGGCAGCCTGCCGTATGACGTCACTGGATTAAACCCATGTTTAGGAGTGTCCAGTGACCGAGCAACTTTGTTTGTAGTCTGCCACCGAATTTAAGACAATTGGTCTGCTGAGAATCTAATAAGTTCTCTTCAATAGAGAGTTTTATGTGTGTGTTTAAATTGTAATCTTTGCAGCTATTTGTAGGCCCACTTGTTTTATACGCATCTTTCCTGTGCGCGGAGTGTCTTCTATGTAGACGGACATGGAGCGTTACAAGTGGCCACCACAGTATTATTATTATTTATCATTAATTAATTTGAGTCTTCTTGTGATGAAGTGAGAAAATTAAATCGATGTTTTAAAAAAATGAAACGTAAATTGCAGGTCTTTTTTATTACTGTTATTTTGAGTTATGATAATGGAACTTCATGGAGGCAAATAGCTTCTTGCACCCTGCCAGTGCCTTGTTGCCCCTTAAAATATTCAATTAGACATTGAAAATTGCCCTCACAGAGGTGCCCTTTATTTTAATAAGGAAATTTTATTGTCTTGCTTTCAAAAGTGCTAAGCATCAGGCTTGGAGTTTTTAGGAGAGACACTTTTCCATTAAATTATGGCATTTTCTTCTACCCTGGAGCTTCATCCTACATGTAGATGGGGCAAGTGCATTTTGTTTTCCAGAGGGCACTTTTAAAGGCAGTGGACACTATTGGTAATTGCTCAAAATAATTATTAGCATAAAACCTTTCTTGGTAACGTGTAATGGTGAGAGGTTGACAGTATAAAACATTGCGAGAAACGGCTCCCTCTGAAGTAATGTAGTTTTCGAGAAAAGTAATTTTCCACGAATATGATTTCAAGACCTCAGAGTTAGATGGTGAGGTCCCGAAATCAAGCATCTGGAAGCACACAACTTCTTGTGACAAGGGTGTTTTTTCTTCCAATATTATCTCGCAACTTGGACGCCAATCGAGCTCAAATTTTCACAGTTTTTTTTGTTTATGCATATGTTGAGATACACAAACTGTGAAGGCTAGTCTTTGACAATTACCAATAGTGTTCAGTATCTTAAGGGAAATTACAATAGGGGGAATATTTAGATCAGCAGTCTTGCCATCGTTAAAGGGGAGGTATACGTTTGGTAATTACTTGTTAGCAATAACAAACTTGTGGTTAAAAGCCTATAGCATATTTTGATAATAAAGACGCTAGGGGCCAAGTCCAGAATGTTCATCCAATTTGAGTCCAAGATTGAAAACAAAAAACACGCAAAGGGTATGTCCAGCATTTTCATCTACTTTGAACCCAAGTTGGGCTCACAGGGTAAATCCAGCACTTAATAAAACCCCTTGTGTTTTGACTCCCCAAAAACGGTCGCAAACGGGGAAAATTGCAAGGCTTGGGCTTACCCCTTGTAATTTGATCAAAGAATTGTCGAATTGAAACAATTGCAAAGCTTACTCCTTGTTGCACTACTTATGAGGAATTTTCGGCCCAAATTTGAACAAAATGCTGAATAAACGCGTACCCGTTGTGATTTTTAAATATTTGGCGAAAATAAAAATGCTTAAAAATGCAAATAGTTAGTTCAAAATTATAATAAAAATGCTAGACTTGCCCCTTGTGTTTTTTTGTCAACCATTGGCCATCATTGTTAGTAATAATCCTTGTTACTCTTATTTTTGTTTTGCCAAAATTTGAGAAATAAACTAAACTTGATTAGCCCTTGTATATTTAACTTTGAATAACATGAAACATCTTGATCTATGCAAGAAAAGACGTTTTCCATTAGCCAAAATCTCTTAATTTAACTCACCGGTTTCACTGGTACTTTTATCAGATAAACATTCACCCTTGAACCAACTTCTAGTGATCCCGACCCACAACGAGCCTACAGTCGCTGTTGTTAAAATAACAGAAATGTTGACGAGCAGAGAGAAAACCCTACCGTTTCTTTATGCGAATTCTCAAGGGCCACTTCACTCATACTAACCTTTAGAATCATCTCAAGATTGATTTGGTCAATTTGTATAACTTATAACTGCTTTCACGATAACACTTCTTTCCAATACTTCACAACCCTAACCTGAACTTCCGTTAGTTGGCGCCTTAGCTACACGCAGTACAAATTCGCTGAGAGCCACGAGACCCTGGTTCAATACCCGGTCTTGTTTCTTTTATATTTTGCTCATAGACACCAGTGAATTATATAAGTAGTTTTTAAAACCAGCTTCAAACACCAACGGGCACTGTGGCGACACGGTGCACTGGATCGTTCAATTGCGTGCGTTCCAGAGCTGGTACACCCGGTTCGAATCCCGCCCCGTACCAAAGGGACATGACTTTTACTGCTAGCACCAGTAAGTGATTGGGGTCCGTCATGTCTCTCCCCAAATTAGGGTAGGGTGATTATTCCGGGTGGGAAAGTAAAGGAGGGGCCGGGACTAGCCATCCCATAAGGGTACTAATGGGTGATCACCACGCTGGTTTCGACTAGACTTTGAGTCCCCTGAATGCCTGGTCTTCACTCTGACTAACTTTCTGCACAAATTTACTTTAATTTTAATCAACTTTACGATCTGTAGGCCTATACTAAAGTATTGAGACCGGATTATTTTATCAAATCACAAGCCTTGCAATTTTCTCAATTTTTGACAGTTGTTTTGGAACAAATCACCAGGGGTAAACTTGTTTCTTTTTTTCCACCGTTTCTTGAGTAAATTAATCACAAGGGGAAGAAAGCATTGCAATTTTTTTCCCTTTTTCGACCGTATTTTGATCAACTTACAAGGGGAAAGCTTTGCATTTTTTTGCATTTTCGACCGTTTTTTTAAAATCAAATCACAAGTGCAAGCCTGGCAACTTTCTCCATTTTCGCCCGTATTTTTAATCAAATCACAAGGAGTAAGCCTTGCAATTTTCGCCATTTTCAACCGTTTTGGAAACAATCACAAGGGGTAAGCCTTGCAATTTTGTCAATTTTCGACGGTTTTTTTTAAATCAAATTACAAGGTGGTAAGTCCCTGCAATTTTGTCCATTTTCGACCGGTTTTTGATCAAATCACAAGGGGTAATTCTTGCAATTTTTCCATTTACGACCTTTTTTGATCAAATAAAAGAAGTTGCGAATTGGCAGACTTATACCAATTGTGATTTGAAAAAGTACGGTCGAAATGGGGAAAATTGCAAGACTTACCCCTTGTGATTTGATTTCAAAAAACGGTCCAAAATGTGGAAAATTGCAAGACTTGCCCCTTGTGTTTTGATTTAATAAAAAGCGGTCGAAACTACCCCTTGTGATTTGATTTAAAAAAAACGGTCGAAAAAAATGAAAACTTGCAATTTGAAAAACAAAATAAAAACTTGTGCTTCGATCAATAAACGGTCGAATATGGAAGAAATTTGATCAAAAAAAGGTCGCAAATGGAAAAACTTGCAACACTTACCCCTTGTAATTTGATCAAAAACGGTCGAAAATGGAAAAAATTGCAACACTACCACTTGTGATTTGATCAAAAACGGTCGAAAATGGAGAAAATTGCAAGACTTACCCCTTGTGATTTGATCAAAAATGGTCGAAAATGGAGAAAATTGCAAGACTTACCCCTTGTGATTTGATTAAAAACGGGCGAAAATGGAGAAAATTGCAAGACTTACCCCTTGTGATTTGATCAAAAACGGGCAAAAATTGAGAAAATTGCAAGACTTACTCCCTTGTGATTTGATTGGAAACGGGCGAAAATAGAGAAAATTGCAGGACTTACCCCTTGTGATTTGATTAAAAAACGGTCGAAAATGGAGAAAATTGCAAGACTTACCCCTTGTGATTTAATTTAAAAAAAAAAAAAAAACGGGCGAAATTAGAGAAAATTGCAAGACTTACCCCCTTGTGATTTGATCAAAAACGGGCAAAAATTGAGAAAATTGCAAGACTTACTCCCTTGTGATTTGATTGGAAACGGGCGAAAATAGAGAAAATTGCAGGACTTACCCCTTGTGATTTGATTAAAAAACGGTCGAAAATGGAGAAAATTGCAAGACTTACCTCTTGTGATTTAATTTAAAAAAAAAACGGGCGAAAATGGAGACAATTGCAAGACTTACCCCCTTGTGATTTGATTAAAAACGGGCGAAAATAGAGAAAATTGCAGGACTTACTCCCTTGTGATTTGATCAAAAACGGGCAAAAATAGAGAAAATTGCAGGACTTACCCCTTGTGATTTGATTAAAAAACGGGCGAAAATGGAGAAAATTGCAAGACTTACCCCTTGTGATTTGATTAAAAACGGGCGAAAATAGAGAAAATTGCAGGACTTACCCCTTGTGATTCGATCAAAAACGGGCAAAAATAGAGAAAATTGCAGGACTTACCCCTTGTGATTGATTAAAAAACGGGCGAAAATGGAGAAAATTGCAAGACTTACCCCTTGTGATTTGATTAAAAACGGGCGAAAATGGAGAAAATTGCAAGACTTACCCCTTGTTATTAATTAAAAAAAAAAACGGGCGAAAAAGGAGACAATTGCAAGACTTACCCCCTTGTGATTTGATTACAAAACGGGCAAAAATAGAGAAAATTGCAGGACTTACCCCTTGTGATTTGATTAAAAAACGGTCGAAAATGGAGAAAATTGCAAGACTTACCCCTTGTTATTTAATTTAAAAAAAAAACGGGCGAAAATGAAAAAAATTGCAAAACTTACCCCCTTGTGATTTGATTAAAAAAAAAAAACGGTCGAAAATAGAGAAAATTGCAAGACTTACCCCCTTGTGATTTGATTAAAAAACGGGCAAAAATGGAGACAATTGCAAGACTTACTCCCTTGTGATTTGATTAAAAACGGGCGAAAATAGAGAAAATTGCAGGACTTACCCCTTGTGATTCGATCAAAAACGGGCAAAAATAGAGAAAATTGCAGGACTTACCCTTGTGATTTGATTAAAAAACGGGCGAAAATGGAGAAAATTGCAAGACTTACCCCTTGTGATTTGATTAAAAACGGGCGAAAATGGAGAAAATTGCAAGACTTACCCCTTGTTATTTAATTAAAAAAAAAAACGGGCGAAAAAGGAGACAATTGCAAGACTTACCCCCTTGTGATTTGATTAAAAACGGGCAAAAATGAAAAAAATTGCAAGACTTACCCCTTGTGATTTGATCAAAAACGGGCGAAAATAGAGAAAATTGCAAGACTTACCCCTTGTTATTTGATTAAAAACGGGCGAAAATGAAAAAAATTGCAAAACTTACCCCCTTGTGATTTGATTTAAAAAAAAAAACGGTCGAAAATAGAGAAAATTGCAAGACTTACCCCCTTGTGATTTGATTAAAAAACGGGCAAAAATGGAGACAATTGCAAGACTTACTCCCTTGTGATTTGATTAAAAAACGGGCGAAAATGAAAAAAAATTGCAGGACTTACCCCTTGTGATTTGATTACAAAACGGGCGAAAATGGAGAAAATTGCAAGACTTACCCCTTGTGATTTGATTAAAAAACTGTCGAAAATAGAGAAAATTGCAGGACTTACCCCCTTGTGATTTGATTAAAAAACGGTCGAAAATGGAGACAATTGCAAGACTTACCCCTTTGTGATTCGATCAAAAACGGGCGAAAATGGAGAAAATTGCAGGACTTACCCCTTGTGATTTGATTAAAAAACGGTCGAAAATGGAGAAAATTGCAAGACTTACCCCTTGTGATTTGATTAAAAACGGGCGAAAATAGAGAAAATTGCAGGACTTACCCCCTTGTGATTTGATTACAAAACGGGCAAAATAGAGAAAATTGCAGGACTTACCCCTTGTGATTTGATTAAAAAACGGTCGAAAATGGAGAAAATTGCAAGACTTACCCCTTGTTATTTAATTTAAAAAAAAAACGGGCGAAAATGAAAAAAATTGCAAAACTTACCCCCTTGTGATTTGATTAAAAAAAAAAAACGGTCGAAAATAGAGAAAATTGCAAGACTTACCCCCTTGTGATTTGATTAAAAAACGGGCAAAAATGGAGACAATTGCAAGACTTACTCCCTTGTGATTTGATTAAAAACGGGCGAAAATAGAGAAAATTGCAGGACTTACCCCTTGTGATTCGATCAAAAACGGGCAAAAATAGAGAAAATTGCAGGACTTACCCCTTGTGATTTGATTAAAAAACGGGCGAAAATGGAGAAAATTGCAAGACTTACCCCTTGTGATTTGATTAAAAACGGGCGAAAATGGAGAAAATTGCAAGACTTACCCCTTGTTATTTAATTAAAAAAAAAAACGGGCGAAAAAGGAGACAATTGCAAGACTTACCCCCTTGTGATTTGATTAAAAACGGGCAAAAATGAAAAAAATTGCAAGACTTACCCCTTGTGATTTGATCAAAAACGGGCGAAAATAGAGAAAATTGCAAGACTTACCCCTTGTTATTTGATTAAAAACGGGCGAAAATGAAAAAAATTGCAAAACTTACCCCCTTGTGATTTGATTTAAAAAAAAAAAACGGTCGAAAATAGAGAAAATTGCAAGACTTACCCCCTTGTGATTTGATTAAAAAACGGGCAAAAATGGAGACAATTGCAAGACTTACTCCCTTGTGATTTGATTAAAAAACGGGCGAAAATGAAAAAAAATTGCAGGACTTACCCCTTGTGATTTGATTACAAAACGGGCGAAAATGGAGAAAATTGCAAGACTTACCCCTTGTGATTTGATTAAAAAACTGTCGAAAATAGAGAAAATTGCAGGACTTACCCCCTTGTGATTTGATTAAAAAACGGTCGAAAATGGAGACAATTGCAAGACTTACCCCTTTGTGATTCGATCAAAAACGGGCGAAAATGGAGAAAATTGCAGGACTTACCCCTTGTGATTTGATTAAAAAACGGTCGAAAATGGAGAAAATTGCAAGACTTACCCCTTGTGATTTGATTAAAAACGGGCGAAAATAGAGAAAATTGCAGGACTTACCCCCTTGTGATTTGATTACAAAACGGGCAAAAATAGAGAAAATTGCAGGACTTACCCCTTGTGATTTGATTAAAAAACGGTCGAAAATGGAGAAAATTGCAAGACTTACCCCTTGTTATTTAATTTAAAAAAAAAACGGGCGAAAAAGGAGACAATTGCAAGACTTACCCCTTGTGATTTGATTAAAAAACGGGCGAAAATGGAGAAAATTGCAAGACTTACCCCTTGTTATTTAATTTAAAAAAAAAACGGGCGAAAAAGGAGACAATTGCAAGACTTACCCCCTTGTGATTTGATTAAAAACGGGCAAAAATGAAAAAAATTGCAAGACTTACCCCCTTGTGATTTGATCAAAAACGGGCGAAAAAGGAGAAAATTGCAAGACTTACCCCCTTGTTATTTAATATAAAAAAAAAAACGGGCGAAAATGGAGACAATTGCAAGACTTACCCCCTTGTGATTTGATTAAAAACGGGCAAAAATGGAAAAAATTGCAAAACTTACCCCTTGTGATTTGATTAAAAAACGGTCGAAAATGGAGAAAATTGCAAGACTTACCCCCTTGTGATTTGATTAAAAAACGGGCAAAAATGGAGACAATTGCAAGACTTACTCCCTTGTGATTTGATTAAAAAACGGTCGAAAATGGAGAAAATTGCAAGACTTACTCCCTTGTGATTTGATTAAAAACGGGCGAAAATGAAAAAAATTGCAAGACTTACCCCTTGTGATTTGATTACAAAACGGGCGAAAATGGAGAAAATTGCAAGACTTACCCCTTGTGATTTGATTAAAAAACGGTCGAAAATGGAGAAAATTGCAAGACTTACCCCTTTGTGATTCGATCAAAAACGGGCGAAAATGGAGAAAATTGCAGGACTTACCCCTTGTGATTTGATTAAAAAACGGTCGAAAATGGAGAAAATTGCAAGACTTACCCCTTGTGATTTGATTAAAAACGGGCGAAAATAGAGAAAATTGCAGGACTTACCCCCTTGTGATTTGATTACAAAACGGGCAAAAATAGAGAAAATTGCAGGACTTACCCCTTGTGATTTGATTAAAAAACGGTCGAAAATGGAGAAAATTGCAAGACTTACCCCTTGTGATTTGATCAAAAACGGGCAAAAATAGAGAAAATTGCAGGACTTACCCCTTGTGATTTGATTAAAAAACGGTCGAAAATGGAGAAAATTGCAAGACTTACCCCTTTGTGATTCGATCAAAAACGGGCGAAAATGGAGAAAATTGCAGGACTTACCCCTTGTGATTTGATTAAAAAACGGTCGAAAATGGAGAAAATTGCAAGACTTACCCCTTGTGATTTGATTAAAAACGGGCGAAAATAGAGAAAATTGCAGGACTTACCCCCTTGTGATTTGATTACAAAACGGGCAAAAATAGAGAAAATTGCAGGACTTACCCCTTGTGATTTGATTAAAAAACGGTCGAAAATGGAGAAAATTGCAAGACTTACCCCTTGTGATTTGATCAAAAACGGGCAAAAATAGAGAAAATTGCAGGACTTACCCCTTGTGATTTGATTAAAAAACGGGCGAAAATGGAGAAAATTGCAAGACTTACCCCTTGTTATTTAATTTAAAAAAAAGACGGGCGAAAAAGGAGACAATTGCAAGACTTACCCCCTTGTGATTTGATTAAAAACGGGCAAAAATGAAAAAAATTGCAAGACTTACCCCCTTGTGATTTGATCAAAAACGGGCGAAAAAGGAGAAAATTGCAAGACTTACCCCCTTGTTATTTAATAAAAAAAAAAAACGGGCGAAAATGGAGACAATTGCAAGACTTACCCCCTTGTGATTTGATTAAAAACGGGCAAAAATGGAAAAAATTGCAAAACTTACCCCTTGTGATTTGATTAAAAAACGGTCGAAAATGGAGAAAATTGCAAGACTTACCCCCTTGTGATTTGATTAAAAAACGGGCAAAAATGGAGACAATTGCAAGACTTACTCCCTTGTGATTTGATTAAAAAACGGTCGAAAATGGAGAAAATTGCAAGACTTACTCCCTTGTGATTTGATTAAAAACGGGCGAAAATGAAAAAAATTGCAAGACTTACCCCTTGTGATTTGATTACAAAACGGGCGAAAATGGAGAAAATTGCAAGACTTACCCCTTGTGATTTGATTAAAAAACGGTCGAAAATAGAGAAAATTGCAGGACTTACCCCCTTGTGATTTGATTAAAAAACGGTCGAAAATGGAGAAAATTGCAAGACTTACCCCTTTGTGATTCGATCAAAAACGGGCGAAAATGGAGAAAATTGCAGGACTTACACCTTGTGATTTGATTAAAAAACGGTCGAAAATGGAGAAAATTGCAAGACTTACCCCTTGTGATTTGATTAAAAACGGGCGAAAATAGAGAAAATTGCAGGACTTACCCCCTTGTGATTTGATTACAAAACGGGCAAAAATAGAGAAAATTGCAAGACTTACCCCCTTGTGATTCGATCAAAAACGGGCGAAAATGGAGAAAATTGCAAGACTTACCCCTTGTGATTTGATTAAAAAACGTTCGTTAAAGGGAAAAACTTGCAAGACTTACCCCTTATGATTTGATCAAAAACGGGCGAAAATGGACAATATTGCAAAACTTACCCCTTGTGATTTAATATAAAAACGGTCGAAATTGGACAATATTGTAAGACTTAACCCTTTGTGATTTGATTAAAAAACGGTCGAAAAAAGAGAAAATTGCAAGACTTACCCCGGCTTTGTGATTTGATTAAAAAAACGGTCGAAAAAATGGAAAACTTGCACGGCTTACCCCTTGTGATTTGATTTAAAAAAAACGGTAGAAAAAGGGAAAAAATTGCAACGCTTACCCCTTGTGATTTAATATTTAAAAAAACGCTCGAAAATGGAGAAAATTGCAAGGCTTACCCCTTGTGATTTGATCCCCCCAAGACGGTCGAAAGAACTTGCAATTTATCAAAAAAATTAAAACTTGTGATTTGATTAAAAAACGGTGGAAAATGGAAAGATTTACAAGTCTACCCGTTGTGATTTGTTAAAAAAAACGGGCGAAAATGGAGAAAGTTGCAAGACTTATCTACCCCTTGTGATTTAAAACAAAAAAGGGGGGAAAATGCAAGGGTTACCCCTTGTTCCAAATAACCGTCAAAAATTGAGAAAATTGCAAGGCTTGTGATTTGATTAAAAATCCGGTCTCGATACTTTAGTATACAGATCGTAAAGTTTATTAAAATTAAAGTAAATTTGTGCAGAAAGTTAGTCAGAGTGAAGACCAGGCATTCAGGGGACTCAAAGTCTAGTCGAAACCAGCGTGGTGATCACCCATTAGTACCCTTATGGGATGGCTAGTCCCGGCCCCTCCTTTACTTTCCCACCCGGAATAATCACCCTACCCTAATTTGGGGAGAGACATGACGGACCCCAATCACTTACTGGTGCTAGCAGTAAAAGTCATGTCCCTTTGGTACGGGGCGGGATTCGAACCGGGTGTACCAGCTCTGGAACGCACGCAATTGAACGATCCAGTGCACCGTGTCGCCACAGTGCCCGTTGGTGTTTGAAGCTGGTTTTAAAAACTACTTATATAATTCACTGGTGTCTATGAGCAAAATATAAAAGAAACACGACCGGGTATTGAACCAGGGTCTCGTGACTCGCAGCCTATTTGTACTGCGTGTAGCTACGGCGCCAGCTAACAGAATTGATAACCACGCAACTATAGACAAACTACATGTTAGTGTTCATAATATGTGAAGCGTTGGAATGAAGTGTTATTGTGAACAGAGTTTGAAATGTACCATGGATGTAGACAAATTGACCAGATCAATCATGAGAATTCGCATAAGAAACAGTGGGCTTTTCTCTCTGTTCTTCAGCATTTCTGTTATAACAACAGCGGCAGTAGGCTCGTTGTGGGTCGGGATCACTGAAGTGGGTACCAGGGTGAATGTTTATCTGATAAAAGTCAGAGTGAAACGGGCGAGTAAAATTAAGAGATTTTGGCTAATAAGAAATGTTTCACTTGTCAGGCACTCATTTAGATGTTTCATGTAATTTTAGCTAAAAACACAAGTGGGCTCATCAAGTTTAGGCAAATTTATTAAACAAAGGAAAAAATACAAAGGGCAAATCCAGCCTTTTCTCAAATTTGGTAAGAAGATAAAAGGGGCAAGTCTAGCATTTTTAATAATTTTAAGCTAATTATTAATAATTTGTCTGCCTAATATTAAAACAAACCACAAGGGGGTAAGTCCAGTATTTTTAACATTTTTTTGCCGAATTTAAAAGTCACAAACGGATATATCCAGCATTTTTATCAAATTGGTCCGAAAATTGATAAAATTCCACAGTGAAAGGCCCAAGTCCAGCCATTTTATCTAATTTTAACCCATAATTGAAAAAAAAAGTCACAAGAGGTAAGTCAAGCATAATTATCAAATTTCGGACATAATTATCAAATTTGAACCACAAATTGAATATTTTTTAAATCACTAGGGGTATAGGTCTACCCCTTGGATGACTTGATGGGTCCAGCATTTTCATCAAGAATGTGTTTCATTCAGTTGGCCAATTATTGAAAAATATCATAACATGGGGTTAGCATATTTCAACATATTTTGCCCAAATATTGAAAGAAAATTAATTGGTCTCTCATTTTTGTAAAATTTTTGTAAAATTTCTTTTCTGATCACAATTGGAAAGCAAACAGCTAAAATGGCAGCAGAATTAATGAACTGCTTTAAAGCAGAACCAAACAGACACTGCATTTAAAGTCACCTGGAAGTGGTATTTTTCAAAATAAAGCTTTTGTCACTAATATATGTGTTTTGATGAGTGGAATGTGAATAAACAATTAACTAAGGTTTAAAAAAAAATCAGTTTCCATGTTATTTACAAGTTTAAGAGTAGACCCCAACCCGAGAGGGCGCTGTTCGTGACGTCAATCGAGGCAGACTTTGCCTGTAATGCGTAGAGTAAACACAATTGCAAAGTACATGTACGGACCAAGTCGTGAGTTTGTACGTTTCAAAAACAATTTTTTTTTCCGGCAATGCCGACCAGGTGTTTGGTGCTGAATGCATAAATACACTTTTTGGAATGTACCAACTCACGACTTGGACATACATGTACTTTGCACGTGTGTTTACTATACGCATTGCAGGCAAAGTCTGCCTCGATTGACGTCACAAAAGGGGTAGGCGGAGTCAGCCCCCCAAACAACTTTATGTATTTTTTAAACATATAAATCGTGACAAACAATTACTAAAAAAATTGTTTTATTGTTCGTAAGCATATACTCTTATGTTTGAAAGAAAAAAAAATTATATTTCCAGGTGACTTTAAGAGTAAATTCCTAAGTGAACTTATTTTTGACTCCCAAAATGGCAAACACACCTAACTACGCCGAGCATGAATTGTCCCAGGTGTGTCAACAATGACTCTACAGCCGTTTCAGGAAAAGCTAGGATTAATACTATCTCAAGTTAAGACGAAGGACGAGTTACTCGTCCTAACTTAAGATGAGTCCAATTCGTCCTAAGTTAGGAACAGTTTGGTGAAATCGATGGCAGGTCTAATAAATGAGAACACAAACTCCAAATAATGACACCAATTTGTTTGGTTTATTTACCATTCAATTAGCTTACTGTACACCTATAGTAATAAATAATCACTTTACTTCTTGCATGTTACACATAAAATACCGTGTACAATACCATTTTCAAAGCAATGGACTCAAGTTGGTTATTACTCAAAATAATCGTTAGCATAAAAACTTCCTTGGTAACGAGCAATGGAGAGCTATTGATAGTATAAAACATTGTGAGGAAACGGCTCCTTCTGCAGTAACGTAGTTTTCAAGAAAGAAGTTATTTTCCACAAAAACATTTGAATTTGAAGACCTTAGAGTTAAGATTTTGAGGTCCTGAAATCAAGCATCTGAGAGCAAACAACTTCGTTTGGCAAGGGTGTTTTTTCTTCCATTATTATCCTGCAACTTCGAAGACCAATTGAGTTCAAATTTTCGCAGGTTTTATATTTAGTGCATATTGTTGAGATACACAAAGTGAGAAGACTGGTCTTTGACAAGTACCAATAGTGTCCAGTATCTTTAAAAGGGACTACAACATGAATTATGTTTGACCCTTGAAAAAAAGTCTATATTTTGTATTTCGTTTCGTAAGAAGATACATACATGTAGTACACCTACGTACTACAACTACAATGTAATGACCATCATCACAGCACAGCATGGTGTGTTGTTTCACAAACTGTGAAAATTTTAGGTAAATTGGTCATCAAAGTTGCGAGAAAATGATGAAAGAAAAAACACCCTTGTCGGACGAATTTGTGTGCTTTCAGATAGTAATAAAAGACTTCTAGCTAGAAGCTACTTTAAATCTATGCTACTTTAGAGGGAGCCGTTTCTCACAATGTTTTATACTATCAACAGCTCTCCAATGCTCATTACCAAGTCAGTTTTTAAGTTAATATTTGTTTTGAGTAATTACCAAACGTGTACCTTCCCTTTAATGTAAACTTGATCACAATATCTTTGTTAGGATTTGAAACTTTGCATGGTGGGAGTATAAATTTGGTGTAAATCTCTTTGAGTTGTGTTTCCAGAATTCAACATTTCTCCTGAAGACGATCAGAGCATACTGATCAAGACATTGAGGTGTCAACCTGCAGTTATGTTCAGAACCACGACCACTCAAAAGAGACTAACACATGGTACTACTGTATCATTATCAATGTATCATGTATCATTATACAATATCATTGTTGTAAAAAAGAGCTCAAATCCGGATAGATATGGTGGAAAAAAAAAAATAATAATAATAATACCAGCCAAATATTAAACTAGTAATACAAATATAGTATTGTTTTCAAACCAAGTACAGCCTTTCACAGCGCTTTGCATTATTTCCCCACTTCATCGGGTAATTAGCAAACTTTCTCAACTACTATGCAGCACCCGAAGCCAAATCATTCACTCCATTAATTCATTAATCCCTATCCTCACTGATATCCACAGCAGCACCCTACCCTCAAAGTCTTCTTCATTTCTTGGGGTGTCGTGGCCGAGGGGTATATAAGAGCACCGAATTCAAACTCTTGTGATTCTGTTCAGCAGAGTGTGGGTTTGAATCCCGATCATGACAATTGTGTCCCTGAGCAAATTGTTTCTCTGCACCCAGGGGTAAATGGGTACCCTGTGAGGGCAGAGATGGTTCTTGTGATTGATTTAGCCGAGTAGCGCATATTAATGTTACACCCCAAGGGAGCTGAGATGGTTTAAGGAATGATTCAGGGCCGAGCGATCAGCGGTAATAATGTTGGAGCGCGAGCGTCACTGCGTGACGGACCTTAGCGCGAAATAAGAAGCCATTATTATTATTTTTGAGAGGTAAGGTGGTGGTATATCTGCAAGGGTAGGGATTGCTTGTGTTTATGATTTACTCCCGAGGAAAAAAAACCCATAATAATGACAACAAGAATATTGAAATAATACAAAATAAAAACAGAACTTCTTTCAAAGAAAATGAAACTAGGAAGACTTGAAGCACATGATTAATTAGTAAGTTTGCATAAATAAAAATGAAACCTTAACAATATCAACATTATAGGGTAACAAAATAAACCTTTCAGGAAGTTTCAATAAATATTAATCTATTACACATTGTCAGTTGGGTTTATAGTATTACAAAAATATACAGATATTTATCTAGACTACCCCCTTTACCTCAAAATCCTTCCACCCGAGTTTGATGTATAACCCCTTTAAAGACAATGTACACATTCGGAATAACTCAAAATATATATTAGCAATATAAGCATAAAAACTTACTTGGTAACGAGCAACAGAGAGCTGTTGATAGTATAAAACATTGTGAGAAACGACTCCCTCTGAGGTAACGTAGTTTTTGAGAAAGAAGTAATTTCTCACTAAAATAATAAAAGACTTCTGGCCAGAAGCCTTTTGTCCCTTTCTGAAAGCACATTATTTTGTACAACAAAGGGTGTTTTTTCTTGCATCATTTTCTTGCAACATCAATGACCAGTTGAGTCCAAATTTTCACAGGCTTGTTATTTTATGCATATATGTTGGGATACAACCAGTGAGAATATTGGTCTTTGACAATTACCAATAGTGTCCAGTGCCTTTAACCTTTGACTATTATTTATCATTGTATTTGGCATGAAGCAAGTCGTGGTTTTGACCACTTGACTTTACCATGAACCAATACCACATTTTCTCGATAGAAAACAAGAAATCCCTGTGCTTCTTATGAAAAATTTGGCAGACGAAAAAATGTTGTAATTCCCTTTGCAAGTTTGACCCAGTTAAGAGTTCCAGACAATACGGAGACCATAATAGATGTTAAATTTGCATCGAGGATAAAGAATATTAATTTTGGTTTTTACCCATACACCGATGTGTGTTAGCACTGTATAGTCAGTACTTTCCCGAGTCCTGTAAAAAAAAATATCACAGGCATGTTACTCGGGTGGGATTCGAACCCACGACCCTTGCAATTCTAGAGCAGTGTCTTACCAACTAGACTACCGAGGTTGCCCGGCAGCTAGAGGCAGTTCGAATCCTATTTTTTGGCAGAGAGTAACGCAATTATATAATAGATGTTAAATTTGCCTTGCATGGTGACAGCACTCCATCCAACTGGTGGGAGTGTGTGAATGTTCACAAACAGTAAAGCACAGGGTTTTAATGTTAGGTATAGAAAGTGGTTCTTATTTCATAAGAAACATTTCCAAAGGAAAACTTGTCTCTTAAAGGGACTGGACACCTTTGTCAAAGACCAGTTTTCTCACTCGCTTTATCTCAACATATGCATATCAAAATATCAAACAGCTCCATTGCTCATTACCAAACTTAGTTTTTATGCTTATACGTATTTTGAGTAATAACCAATAGTAACCACTACCTTTAAGCAAACTTTTGCAGGGAATCAGTCACAAACAATGTACATCACATAGTAGTTTGGCTGCTAACCTGTTTCTACTTTTTGTGCTTTAGCTTAGCTTGTTGAAATTGGACCCTGTTCTCAAACCCAGGGTGAACTACACCTTGATTTGCATACACAGAATATGCATCATTCTTAACAAGTACCTTTGTGATTTAAGCAAACATGAATATATGCATGTTACAAATATTAGGTACGAATAAATTATCTATTTGCATATAAGTATACATTCCTATTACCATACCAAGCACCCTGAGAAAATTTAAGGTTAAATAACATAAAAGTTAATACACAATACATGTATATACCAGACAGTATGAGGTCGATCCACCGTCTGGGAAATAAAAACGTTTTTGTCTGCTGTCCCTGGTAGTTCAGTTAACTCTGGTTCAATACACAGGGACCAGTTAATTTCCTTCCTGCCTTGCTTTGGTTCCACTGAGTTGCATGAAAGATTTACAAGATGGCCACAACAATACAGGTTTACAGCTCCCACTGGAGTCTGTGGGTTTGAGCAACTGTTCACTGCCTCATTTCACCTTTTTCCTTTTTAAGTATCACCGATCATGTATATGTTTTGAATTTCTGCAGAGGTTGAAGCCTCCGCCTGATAATTACCGTTTGAGAAATCTGTGGGTTTTATGAGCAACTGTTTACTGTATTGTCTCATTTCGCCATTTTTCTTTTTCAGTAACATATTAACAATAACATATTGTGATCATCTCTAGAGGTTGAAGCCTCCGCCGGTTCAATCCCGTTGGTGTCAAAATCTGTTGGTTTGAGCGACTGTTCATTGCCTCCTTTCGCCATTTTCTTTTTCTACCAATTGTTATTACCGATTTGTCATTACCGATCACGTATTGTGAATTTCGGCAGAGGTTGAAGCCTCCGCCGGTTCATTCCCATTGGTGAAATCTGTTGGTTTGAGCGACTGTTCATTGCCTCCTTTCGCCATTTTCTTTTTCTACCAATTGTTATTACCGATTTGTCATTACCGATCACGTATTGTGAATTTCGGCAGAGGTTGAAGCCTCCGCCGGTTCATTCCCATTGGTGAAATCTGTTGGTTTGAGCGACTGTTCACTGCCTCCTTTCGCCAGTTTCCTTTTCTACCAATTGTTATTACCGATTTATTATTACCGATTTATTATTACCGATCACGTATTGTGAATTTCGGCAGAGGTTGAAGCCTCCGCCGGTTCATCCCCGTTGGTGAAATCTGTTGGTTTGAGCAACTGTTTACCCCTGGAATGCAGACCAGTCATCTGTAGTTGAGGGTTGAAGAGTGTCTTAGCCGTGCCGTTCCCAATCAGCTGTCAATCAAATCATATCAAGAAATTTATCAAAATCGTCTGATGAAATTGGAATCAACAATTAAAGACAGTGGACACTATTGGTAATTACTAAAAATAATTATTAGCATGAAACCTTACTTGGTAATGAGTAATGGGGAGAGGTTGATAGTATAAAGCATTGTGAGAAATGGCTCCCTCTGAAGTAATGTAGTTTTCCAGAAAGAAGTAGTTTTCCACAAATTTGATTTTGAGACCTCAGAATTAGATTTTGAGGTCTCGAAATCAAGCATCTGAATTAGCACACAACTTTGTGTGACAAGGGTGTTTTTACTTCCATTATTATCTCACAACTTCGATGACCAATTGAGTTCAAATTTTCACAGGTTTGTTATTTTGTCCATATGTTGAAGTTACTATGAAGAGTAGTCTTTGACAACCACCAATAGTGTCCACTGTCTTTAAGATCTTTAAGCATAAAACCTTTCTTGGTGACAAGTAATGGGGGAGAGGTTGATGGTGTAAAACAATGTGAGAAACGGCTCCCTCTGAAGTGCAATAGTTTTTGAGAAAGAAGTATTTTTCCACGAATTTGATTTTGAGACCTCAGATTTAGAACTTGAGGTCTCGAAATCAACCATCTAAACGCACAGAACTTCTTTTTTCTTTTCATTATTATCTCGCAAGTTCGATGACCGATTGAGCTCAAATTTTCACAGGTTTGTTATTTTATGCATCTATGTTGAGATACACCAACTGTGAAGGCTAGTCTTTGACAATTACCAATAGTGTTCACTGCCTTTAATTCACTTATGAGGTATACTTGCGGGTTTCAGACATATATAATAATAATATTAATGGCCGGGTGGTGCAAGCACATGAGCAGAAAATATGCTTCAAAATTTCCTGCTTAGCAAAAATGAACAAGAAACCCAGTCCCTGCGTACCTTTTTTATACAGAATTTTGGCAGATAACCTTAATCTGTTAAGCATAATGATGCTGTGCTTAGTTACTTAGAGCTTCATCGGCTTCATGAAATTAAGCACAGAGCCTTATTACTAGTAATCTCCAGATTATTTAAGTATTTGAAATTTGAAGTGTAGTGCTACAATGCCGACCATATCGCGTTGGGCCCCCTATCTATACCCCCTTTACATGTTGGTTCCAATTGCCAATCTTCTTCTGCGTTACAGTCAAAACTGAGCAGGGGGCATGGGGGCGGGGACATAGTATCAATGGGAAGGGGACAGGGAATTGTTTTATATAAGGTTAGGAAAGGGTGGCCCAAGCATTTTGGCCGGGATTTTTTACATGTACTTGTATTTATAAGGTAAAATAAATACTACTAACTAATAATAATAACAATAATAAAACTCTGACCTCTCCTTCATCATTCTTATCTGCTTCCTCCTCGATGGTTTCCATTTCTTTTGGTTTGCCGTCATATGAATCTGTCTCATCTTCGGAGCTCGGTGGTTGAACTAAATAACTGGTGCACGGAAACTGACAAACGGGCACTGAACACAGAACAAAGAAGATAACAAGAAAATAGATATATGATCAGTGGGAGTGTTGTGGCCAAGCGGACAAGCTCGGATGGTTAAGTCATGGGGATGTGACGTAAGACATAAGACATAAGACATAAGAAAACTTTATTGATCTTCAAAAGAAGAAATTGCATTGCTCACACAAGTTTTTTAAAACACACCAAATATGAAAATGTAACAACAGGCAGATACAAAAAAAGCACAAGATACAGGGACAAGGATTTAAGAATAAAAAAAAAAAAAAAGCCGACAGGCCATTATGTCTATACAACAAGGGGTTTGAATCCAAGTCGTGACTTGCAGCACCGGCTGTATACTCCCCAGGGAGCTGAGATGGTTTAAGAAATGAAATACTGTATTATGGCCCAGTGAACAGGGGATGTAATGTAAGAAGTGCTTTGATACACTCTTCTGGCAAAGATAAGCCCTACATCAAAACCGACTATTATCAGGGGTGAGAGTCATTGCTGACAAAAAAACTCTGAAATTGGGATCCAAACTTTAGAAAGTACATTGAATGGTTGGCATTTCCACCTTTTAGTAATCAGTGGTAGTGGAGGTGTCATGGCCGAGCGCTTAAGAGCATCGATTACAAACTCTCGTCTTTCTGCTCAGCAGAGTGTGGCTGAATGTGTCTTTAAGCATGACAGTAATAACTATTGCCTTGTCCTTCGTATAGGACGTAAAGCTGTTGGTCCTGTGTATTGTGTACCGCGCGTAAAATAACCCAGTGCAAACAAAAGAGAAGGGGTTCGCCCCGGTGTTACTGGCTGCACCCTGTACACCCCTTAGGTGCTACAAAATTGGGTCTCAGAATTCACAATTTTCAAAAACCTTTCTGTAAAATGTTTATGCTAAGGGAGCCTTGAGACTTTGAGATATCAGACTTTGAGATATCAAAGAGCAGGATCTATTTAAATGTTTAAAAAATAACAGATGATTTTCTTCACCTGTCAGCTGTCAATCAAGTGTCTGAACGCGGATGTAAGTCTGGAATGACTCATCCCTGTATTACAATTGTACACATGGATGCTAAGATGTTTTATCAATTATGATAATATTATCAAAGTCTTATTTAGCGCCTGTATCTACCAAACAAGGTACTCAAGGCGCTGAGTATACAAACTCTCAGAAAGATAGGTTATTGCAGTGATGAATTCTGAGACCCAATTATGTATCACCTTATGCGGGTTTACAAGGTGCTACGGCGCATACAGCAGCCACAGCCAGGAACACATGGGCTAACCCCTTCACTTTTCGATAAGTGCACTGGGTCCTTTACATGCGTTACACAACACATGGGACCGTAGAGCAAGGAACAGAAGGAGTTACAACTCCAGTCTTAATCCCGAAGCTCAAATTAATCCGATTAGCGCTGCATCCACCTCCAGTGGAAACACTATGGATGTGAACCGCAGGGCCTGTAAAAGGCTGTACACATTACGACCGCAGCGAGCTCTTTGTACGTAACCACAGACATATAATACCTAGTTCTTTATACATCGCTTGTCAGGAAATGCGCCCGCAGATGTTTCTGCCGGTAAGCGCTGGTCATTTGTGACCGCGGTAACACAAGTGGAACCTTTGATATACGACTAGTTGTAACCCCTTCTGTTCCTTGCTCTATGATGGGACCAACAGCTTTACGTCCCATATCCGACGGATGAAGCAATGGCTAAGTGTCTTGCTTAAGAACACAAGTGTCACAGCTGGGGATTCAAACCCACACTCTGCTGATCAGAAACACCAGAGTTTGAATTTGGTGCTCTTAACCGCTTTACAAGAGTAAAGTTAGACATCATCTAGAGTATGCCACACCAGTCTGGATTAGTCTCTTTAAGGGGGGTCTACACAAGGAGTAAATAAAGCACTCACATAGCTTCTGCGGGGGTCCTGTTTGATACTGAGAGTCTAATGGTGGAGCCCCATTTCCGCCTCTGTTCTGGGTGATGAAGAACACTCCAAGAAATGAGCAAAAGCACCTGAACAAAAAAATGATCAAGAATTAAAAGCGTGTTGCATGTCCAGAAGTATGACCTTTCAAAGGCACTGAATACCTTTGGTAATTGTCAAAGACCAGTATATCCTCACTTGGTGTATCCCAACATATACATAAATTAACAAACCTGTGAACATTTGGGCTCAATTGGTCACTGAAATTGGTCATTGAAAGAAAACAATGAACAAAATATATAACACAAATAGTTGCACAAAATGGTGTGCTTTCAGATACCTCAGAAAAGCTCATCAGATTCAATAATGTATGTGCAAAATTACCTTTTTTCTCAACTCAAAGGCTAAATAACTTCATCTGAATCTGTTGTATGGGTTAGGAGAAAATTGTGCATAACCATGCTCAATTTTAAGCATGTAACATTTTCCTTCATGGTGGCAACCAAATAAGCTGTTTTGTTTGGTAAGGTTGTTAGATGCAGTTTTCTCAAATAATATATGAATTAATTTCAGAGAGAAATGATTCACAGAAAAAATGGTTCTAGTATGAACTTCATAATCAGTAAGCTATCAGATTAAAACAAAACATCCAACGCTTTTTATCCTTACTAATCCTGTGTAATACCTTTAAAGGGACTGGGTACTTTTTGTAGGACAAATAAACACAATGTCCACAGATTTACAAAAACTTACACAGTTTGAAGATAATGATGGTAGAAAGCTTCCCTAAAAATATTACTTGCTGAGGTGCTGTATTTTCTGAGATATTTTAGCATGTAAAAATGCATTTTTGTGACATTGTTTTACTCATTTCTCAAAAACTACAGCACCTCAGGAAGTAATATTTGAAGGGAAGCTTTCTACCATCATCTTCAAACGGTGTAAGTTTAGTGTAAATCTGCGGACATTGTGTTTTGTGTTACAAAAGTACCCAAATCCTTTGAGCAAAGATGTTAATTCCAAGGTATTTTTTGTAAAAAAAATAATTTGAAAAATCAAAAGTCTTACCCAAAAAGGAACATCACTATTTGTACAAAAGTTAAGCCGTTGAATTCACCGTAGAAAAATATACCTAAATAAAATGGAGAAGGGAAAACAAAAACCAGTTAACAACGCAACAATGTGTTTGCTACAAAGGCAGCATCCTTAAGTGTTTTGATTCAAGACTCAATTGCCGGCTTTCTTGAGTCTTGATTCAAGGCTTCTATCTATCTTTAGTCTAGACTCAAGACTCAATCGACAGCATCTTTGAGAAACAAGTAGGTGGCGCATCTTCAATTGTTGATTGAGTTAAAGACCAATGGGCGGCATCTTTGAGGCTTGATTCAAGACTCAAACAGCCGCGTCTTTAAGTCTTGATTCAAATGGCAGGGCGGCGTCTTTATAAAAGGCGTCTTTGAGTCTTGATTCAAGACTCAAGATAGATGGCATTCTTTAGTCTTGATTCAAGACCCAATGGGCAGCATTTTAAAGGCATCGTCTTTGAGTCTTAATTCAAGATTCAAAGGGCGACATATTTGAGTCTTGATTCAAGACTCCAAGATAGATGGCATCCTTAGTCTTGATTCAAGACCCAATGGGCAGCATCTTATAGGCGGCGTCTTTGAGTTTTGATTAACCCTTTAGCACGCATACCGCCTGGAGGCGCCCTGCATATTACCACGCATACCGCCCACCTTCGCCCACGCAGTTTGACATGGTGTACTTTGAGTTATAAACGTGCGATTAAAACGCAGCAAACAGCCGTAGATAGAGCGCGATCTCAAGATGACAACAGTCTAAAAATAGCACATGGTCCACATAAGAAAAAATGACGTAAGGCATACCTGTACGAGTAGGTGCTTTTTCTCTGTGTGGATCGGGCCGTTTTTATCTGTGTAGATAGACTGTATATAGGGGACGTGTTCATGTACCACACGCACATGTACACAGTAATGGCAGTCTCCCGCTTGTTTGCGGCAAACTTTCTGGTGTTTTTACACACCGTTATTTGAAAGGATTTTACAAAAGGTTTTAGGCACTGAAGTTATCTGTGGGTAATAGAGGCATTCATTTTCATTTCTAAAGGTATGTTGTGATTATTTTCAACCAATTTTTGTAGCTTTGTTTTTCTGTCAGATGACAGTAAAGTTGAGAAAACCTTTGCGCACAGCATGGGAGGTGTTCATGATTTAAGAGTCAAAAGACGCATCTTTGATCCTTGATTCAAGACTCAATTAAGGTGGCATCTTTGAGCCTTGATTCAAGTCTCAATAGACATCCTTCTTTCTTGAGTCTTGATTAAAGATTCAAGGGTACAGTATGAATCCACCAAAATGTACCATCTAGCTAACTGTCTTGACAGGGGTGGGGGCTGGGGGGTGTTTGACCTTTGACACTGCTCACCTGCTAATATTGCACTGACTGTAAAGAAGACAAAGAAGGTTGGTACCACTACAGTGGCCTGGAATGCTTGCATAGCCCTCGTTACATATCTGGACACATAGGTAGAAAGAAAACAGCAATAAGTTACTTTCACTCCTATTAAACAGGGGCTTCAAAATTATATTCAACTTTGTGATGCACTCATTTTTCATTATAGTAGAGTCCTCTTGGAAGTGGGAAGGACAAAATAAGTTTTTAACCTCACGTTTAAAAGGACGGTAAAATGTAACTTGTTTTGATGCTCTTTTAGAGAAACAATTGAATAGTTAAATCAGGTTAGTTTGGAAGGATTGTGATTGCGTGTCATGCATGTCTTTTTATAATTTTGGATGAGCATAGCTCAGAAATTGAATGGCTAACCGAATAAACAAATTATAAAACACCCTTCCTAAAAGTTTAGCCATTGACATATTATTTGATTTCAAGAGACTGACAGACTTTTTATATGAAGTTTTTGAGTATTTGGCATTTACAGAGCTGCCAATGCTCCCTGATTCTGCGGTAAGTTCCCTGAAAATAATAAAAACAATCTTTCCATGTTACGATGAACAAATTGGAAGATCTCCCTCAAATTAAATGTAATTCTAAATATCTCCCTGAATGCTTTAGAAAATATCCCTGACTTGCAAGATGCAAATGTTGTCTGCTTTTAGGACAGGATTTATTTATACAGGGAGCCTATTTTAGACCTTATTTACACTAGAT